>NW_027508147.1:0-120800 GCF_051348905.1 Ranitomeya variabilis | reverse complement strand
GAAGGCCTCCAGAGCTTCTAGAAATGCCTTCCCCTTGGCACTGTTTGCTCTCTCTCCACAATGGGTGTCGGTTTTAGGCCTTGGTGCGGCAGAAGTGGCAAACCATTTCTGGTTATCTCTCCTTTGCCTTTCGCATCCGTCGTCGTCGCCGCCACTCAAGATCAAGTGTAGTATCTGATACGTCCCCTATTTGGGGACCAGTTGGGGGCTTTGCTTTCACCTATGTATGTCAAACATTGTATTGCATTCAATATGCAATCAATCAATGTGTCTTTACTGGTTGCAACAGGTGTGTTAAGATGTAGGCCTGTATTAGGCCTTTGTTACAGTGTTGCAAATATACTGTGCCATCTACAAAATTAGGCCCCGGTTGTCAGTACTGTTTAAATTGAAGTATCCAATGAGTAGCTCTGCCATATATACCACTTTTCTGACGGCATGAATTCTTTTGTGAAACATTGTCTCCCTCTTGTGGACCACCGAATTTTAAATGTGGTGTATTATATGTATTTAAAAAAAAGGAAAAATGGTGTCTGTGCTGATCTTGACTATGCTTGTCTTGTCCATCTACACCTGTGTGAGTATTGTAATGCTTTGGACCAATCAGGTGCGCTGCCTGCAGTAGATAGAATCTGAGCACGGAACATTCACGTGCAGTCACAATGAGCCTTTGGCCATTGTCTCCGGAACTCTCACGTGTCACAATGGGCTCTTGGCCTATAACAGGCAGTGAAAAATGGCCGCCGTCTTCAGTCTGCTGCTGGTGCAGCAGCAGACCACATGGCAGGGGGGGTCTGTGCCCAGCTTCAGGAGAGTTGGGAAGACAACTGCTCGCCTGTCTGTTTTTTGAATTTCCCACTCAGTTACTGCACACTTTAGAGCAAAAGGGGGATGGAGGGTGTGTTAAAATAGGTGGAGATATGCAGATTCAAAACGCGTTGTGCACAGCTTGAACACACACACATACACAGTAGAACTGTCATTGAGAAGGCCTCCAGAGCTTCTAGAAATGCCTTCCCCTTGGCAATTTTTGCTCTCTCCACAATGGGTGTCGGTTTTAGGCCTTGGTGCGGCAGAAGTGGCAAACCATTTCTGGTTATCTCTCCTCTGCCTTTCGCATCCGTCATCGTCGCCGCCGCTCAAGATCAAGTGTAGTATCTGATACGTCCCGTATTTGGGGACCAGTTGGGGGCTTTGCTTTCACCTATGTATGTCAAACATTGTATTGCATTCAATATGCAATCAATCAATGTGTCTTTACTGGTTGCAACAGGTGTGTTAAGATGTAGGCCTGTATTAGGCCTTTGTTACAGTGTTGCAAATATACTGTGCCATCTACAAAATTAGGCCCCGGCTGTCAGTACTGTTTAAATTGAAGTATCCAATGAGTAGCTCTGCCATATATACCACTTTTCTGACGGCATGAATTCTTTTGTGAAACATTGTCTCCCTCTTGTGGACCACCGAATTTTAAATGTGGTGTATTATATGTATTTAAAAAAAAGGAAAAATGGTGTCTGTGCTGATCTTGACTATGCTTGTCTTGTCCATCTACACCTGTGTGAGTATTGTAATGCTTTGGACCAATCAGGTGCGCTGCCTGCAGTAGATAGAATCTGAGCACGGAACCTTCACGTGCAGTCACAATGAGCCTTTGGCCATTGTCTCCGGAACTCTCACGTGTCACAATGGGCTCTTGGCCTATAACAGGCAGTGAAAAATGGCCGCCGTCTTCAGTCTGCTGCTGGTGCAGCAGCAGACCACATGGCAGGGGGGGTCTGTGCCCAGCTTCAGGAGAGTTGGGAAGACAACTGCTCGCCTGTCTGTTTTTTGAATTTCCCACTCAGTTACTGCACACTTTAGAGCAAAAGGGGGATGGAGGGTGTGTTAAAATAGGTGGAGATATGCAGATTCAAAACGCGTTGTGCACAGCTTGAACACACACACATACACAGTAGAACTGTCATTGAGAAGGCCTCCAGAGCTTCTAGAAATGCCTTCCCCTTGGCACTGTTTGCTCTCTCTCCACAATGGGTGTCGGTTTTAGGCCTTGGTGCGGCAGAAGTGGCAAACCATTTCTGGTTATCTCTCCTTTGCCTTTCGCATCCGTCGTCGTCGCCGCCACTCAAGATCAAGTGTAGTATCTGATACGTCCCCTATTTGGGGACCAGTTGGGGGCTTTGCTTTCACCTATGTATGTCAAACATTGTATTGCATTCAATATGCAATCAATCAATGTGTCTTTACTGGTTGCAACAGGTGTGTTAAGATGTAGGCCTGTATTAGGCCTTTGTTACAGTGTTGCAAATATACTGTGCCATCTACAAAATTAGGCCCCGGTTGTCAGTACTGTTTAAATTGAAGTATCCAATGAGTAGCTCTGCCATATATACCACTTTTCTGACGGCATGAATTCTTTTGTGAAACATTGTCTCCCTCTTGTGGACCACCGAATTTTAAATGTGGTGTATTATATGTATTTAAAAAAAAGGAAAAATGGTGTCTGTGCTGATCTTGACTATGCTTGTCTTGTCCATCTACACCTGTGTGAGTATTGTAATGCTTTGGACCAATCAGGTGCGCTGCCTGCAGTAGATAGAATCTGAGCACGGAACCTTCACGTGCAGTCACAATGAGCCTTTGGCCATTGTCTCCGGAACTCTCACGTGTCACAATGGGCTCTTGGCCTATAACAGGCAGTGAAAAATGGCCGCCGTCTTCAGTCTGCTGCTGGTGCAGCAGCAGACCACATGGCAGGGGGGGTCTGTGCCCAGCTTCAGGAGAGTTGGGAAGACAACTGCTCGCCTGTCTGTTTTTTGAATTTCCCACTCAGTTACTGCACACTTTAGAGCAAAAGGGGGATGGAGGGTGTGTTAAAATAGGTGGAGATATGCAGATTCAAAACGCGTTGTGCACAGCTTGAACACACACACATACACAGTAGAACTGTCATTGAGAAGGCCTCCAGAGCTTCTAGAAATGCCTTCCCCTTGGCAATTTTTGCTCTCTCTCCACAATGGGTGTCGGTTTTAGGCCTTGGTGCGGCAGAAGTGGCAAACCATTTCTGGTTATCTCTTCTCTGCCTTTCGCAACCGTCGTCGTCGCCGCCGCTCAAGATCAAGTGTAGTATCTGATACGTCCCCTATTTGGGGACCAGTTGGGGGCTTTGCTTTCACCTATGTATGTCAAACATTGTATTGCATTCAATATGCAATCAATCAATGTGTCTTTACTGGTTGCAACAGGTGTGTTAAGATGTAGGCCTGTATTAGGCCTTTGTTACAGTGTTGCAAATATACTGTGCCATCTACAAAATTAGGCCCCGGCTGTCAGTACTGTTTAAATTGAAGTATCCAATGAGTAGCTCTGCCATATATACCACTTTTCTGACGGCATGAATTCTTTTGTGAAACATTGTCTCCCTCTTGTGGACCACCGAATTTTAAATGTGGTGTATTATATGTATTTAAAAAAAAAGGAAAAATGGTGTCTGTGCTGATTTTGACTATGCTTGTCTTGTCCATCTACACCTGTGTGAGTATTGTAATGCTTTGGACCAATCAGGTGCGCTGCCTGCAGTAGATAGAATCTGAGCACGGAACCTTCACGTGCAGTCACAATGAGCCTTTGGCCATTGTCTCCGGAACTCTCACGTGTCACAATGGGCTCTTGGCCTATAACAGGCAGTGAAAAATGGCCGCCGTCTTCAGTCTGCTGCTGGTGCAGCAGCAGACCACATGGCAGGGGGGGTCTGTGCCCAGCTTCAGGAGAGTTGGGAAGACAACTGCTCGCCTGTCTGTTTTTTGAATTTCCCACTCAGTTACTGCACACTTTAGAGCAAAAGGGGGATGGAGGGTGTGTTAAAATAGGTGGAGATATGCAGATTCAAAACGCGTTGTGCACAGCTTGAACACACACACATACACAGTAGAACTGTCATTGAGAAGGCCTCCAGAGCTTCTAGAAATGCCTTCCCCTTGGCAATTTTTGCTCTCTCCACAATGGGTGTCGGTTTTAGGCCTTGGTGCGGCAGAAGTGGCAAACCATTTCTGGTTATCTCTCCTCTGCCTTTCGCATCCGTCATCGTCGCCGCCGCTCAAGATCAAGTGTAGTATCTGATACGTCCCCTATTTGGGGACCAGTTGGGGGCTTTGCTTTCACCTATGTATGTCAAACATTGTATTGCATTCAATATGCAATCAATCAATGTGTCTTTACTGGTTGCAACAGGTGTGTTAAGATGTAGGCCTGTATTAGGCCTTTGTTACAGTGTTGCAAATATACTGTGCCATCTACAAAATTAGGCCCCGGCTGTCAGTACTGTTTAAATTGAAGTATCCAATGAGTAGCTCTGCCATATATACCACTTTTCTGACGGCATGAATTCTTTTGTGAAACATTGTCTCCCTCTTGTGGACCACCGAATTTTAAATGTGGTGTATTATATGTATTTAAAAAAAAAGGAAAAATGGTGTCTGTGCTGATTTTGACTATGCTTGTCTTGTCCATCTACACCTGTGTGAGTATTGTAATGCTTTGGACCAATCAGGTGCGCTGCCTGCAGTAGATAGAATCTGAGCACGGAACCTTCACGTGCAGTCACAATGAGCCTTTGGCCATTGTCTCCGGAACTCTCACGTGTCACAATGGGCTCTTGGCCTATAACAGGCAGTGAAAAATGGCCGCCGTCTTCAGTCTGCTGCTGGTGCAGCAGCAGACCACATGGCAGGGGGGGTCTGTGCCCAGCTTCAGGAGAGTTGGGAAGACAACTGCTCGCCTGTCTGTTTTTTGAATTTCCCACTCAGTTACTGCACACTTTAGAGCAAAAGGGGGATGGAGGGTGTGTTAAAATAGGTGGAGATATGCAGATTCAAAACGCGTTGTGCACAGCTTGAACACACACACATACACAGTAGAACTGTCATTGAGAAGGCCTCCAGAGCTTCTAGAAATGCCTTCCCCTTGGCAATTTTTGCTCTCTCTCCACAATGGGTGTCGGTTTTAGGCCTTGGTGCGGCAGAAGTGGCAAACCATTTCTGGTTATCTCTCCTCTGCCTTTCGCATCCGTCGTCGTCGCCGCCGCTCAAGATCAAGTGTAGTATCTGATACGTCCCGTATTTGGGGACGAGTTGGGGGCTTTGCTTTCACCTATGTATATCAAACATTGTATTGCATTCAATATGCAATCAATCAATGTGTCTTTACTGGTTGCAACAGGTGTGTTAAGATGTAGGCCTGTATTAGGCCTTTGTTACAGTGTTGCAAATATACTGTGCCATCTACAAAATTAGGCCCCGGCTGTCAGTACTGTTTAAATTGAAGTATCCAATGAGTAGCTCTGCCATATATACCACTTTTCTGACTGCATGAATTCTTTTGTGAAACATTGTCTCCCTCTTGTGGACCACCGAATTTTAAATGTGGTGTATTATATGTATTTAAAAAAAAAGGAAAAATGGTGTCTGTGCTGATTTTGACTATGCTTGTCTTGTCCATCTACACCTGTGTGAGTATTGTAATGCTTTGGACCAATCAGGTGCGCTGCCTGCAGTAGATAGAATCTGAGCACGGAACCTTCACGTGCAGTCACAATGAGCCTTTGGCCATTGTCTCCGGAACTCTCACGTGTCACAATGGGCTCTTGGCCTATAACAGGCAGTGAAAAATGGCCGCCGTCTTCAGTCTGCTGCTGGTGCAGCAGCAGACCACATGGCAGGGGGGGTCTGTGCCCAGCTTCAGGAGAGTTGGGAAGACAACTGCTCGCCTGTCTGTTTTTTTAATTTCCCACTCAGTTACTGCACACTTTAGAGCAAAAGGGGGATGGAGGGTGTGTTAAAATAGGTGGAGATATGCAGATTCAAAACGCGTTGTGCACAGCTTGAACACACACACATACACAGTAGAACTGTCATTGAGAAGGCCTCCAGAGCTTCTAGAAATGCCTTCCCCTTGGCAATTTTTGCTCTCTCTCCACAATGGGTGTCGGTTTTAGGCCTTGGTGCGGCAGAAGTGGCAAACCATTTCTGGTTATCTCTTCTCTGCCTTTCGCAACCGTCGTCGTCGCCGCCGCTCAAGATCAAGTGTAGTATCTGATACGTCCCCTATTTGGGGACCAGTTGGGGGCTTTGCTTTCACCTATGTATGTCAAACATTGTATTGCATTCAATATGCAATCAATCAATGTGTCTTTACTGGTTGCAACAGGTGTGTTAAGATGTAGGCCTGTATTAGGCCTTTGTTACAGTGTTGCAAATATACTGTGCCATCTACAAAATTAGGCCCCGGCTGTCAGTACTGTTTAAATTGAAGTATCCAATGAGTAGCTCTGCCATATATACCACTTTTCTGACTGCATGAATTCTTTTGTGAAACATTGTCTCCCTCTTGTGGACCACCGAATTTTAAATGTGGTGTATTATATGTATTTAAAAAAAAAGGAAAAATGGTGTCTGTGCTGATTTTGACTATGCTTGTCTTGTCCATCTACACCTGTGTGAGTATTGTAATGCTTTGGACCAATCAGGTGCGCTGCCTGCAGTAGATAGAATCTGAGCACGGAACCTTCACGTGCAGTCACAATGAGCCTTTGGCCATTGTCTCCGGAACTCTCACGTGTCACAATGGGCTCTTGGCCTATAACAGGCAGTGAAAAATGGCCGCCGTCTTCAGTCTGCTGCTGGTGCAGCAGCAGACCACATGGCAGGGGGGGTCTGTGCCCAGCTTCAGGAGAGTTGGGAAGACAACTGCTCGCCTGTCTGTTTTTTGAATTTCCCACTCAGTTACTGCACACTTTAGAGCAAAAGGGGGATGGAGGGTGTGTTAAAATAGGTGGAGATATGCAGATTCAAAACGCGTTGTGCACAGCTTGAACACACACACATACACAGTAGAACTGTCATTGAGAAGGCCTCCAGAGCTTCTAGAAATGCCTTCCCCTTGGCAATTTTTGCTCTCTCCACAATGGGTGTCGGTTTTAGGCCTTGGTGCGGCAGAAGTGGCAAACCATTTCTGGTTATCTCTCCTCTGCCTTTCGCATCCGTCATCGTCGCCGCCGCTCAAGATCAAGTGTAGTATCTGATACGTCCCGTATTTGGGGACCAGTTGGGGGCTTTGCTTTCACCTATGTATGTCAAACATTGTATTGCATTCAATATGCAATCAATCAATGTGTCTTTACTGGTTGCAACAGGTGTGTTAAGATGTAGGCCTGTATTAGGCCTTTGTTACAGTGTTGCAAATATACTGTGCCATCTACAAAATTAGGCCCCGGCTGTCAGTACTGTTTAAATTGAAGTATCCAATGAGTAGCTCTGCCATATATACCACTTTTCTGACGGCATGAATTCTTTTGTGAAACATTGTCTCCCTCTTGTGGACCACCGAATTTTAAATGTGGTGTATTATATGTATTTAAAAAAAAGGAAAAATGGTGTCTGTGCTGATCTTGACTATGCTTGTCTTGTCCATCTACACCTGTGTGAGTATTGTAATGCTTTGGACCAATCAGGTGCGCTGCCTGCAGTAGATAGAATCTGAGCACGGAACCTTCACGTGCAGTCACAATGAGCCTTTGGCCATTGTCTCCGGAACTCTCACGTGTCACAATGGGCTCTTGGCCTATAACAGGCAGTGAAAAATGGCCGCCGTCTTCAGTCTGCTGCTGGTGCAGCAGCAGACCACATGGCAGGGGGGGTCTGTGCCCAGCTTCAGGAGAGTTGGGAAGACAACTGCTCGCCTGTCTGTTTTTTGAATTTCCCACTCAGTTACTGCACACTTTAGAGCAAAAGGGGGATGGAGGGTGTGTTAAAATAGGTGGAGATATGCAGATTCAAAACGCGTTGTGCACAGCTTGAACACACACACATACACAGTAGAACTGTCATTGAGAAGGCCTCCAGAGCTTCTAGAAATGCCTTCCCCTTGGCACTGTTTGCTCTCTCTCCACAATGGGTGTCGGTTTTAGGCCTTGGTGCGGCAGAAGTGGCAAACCATTTCTGGTTATCTCTCCTTTGCCTTTCGCATCCGTCGTCGTCGCCGCCACTCAAGATCAAGTGTAGTATCTGATACGTCCCCTATTTGGGGACCAGTTGGGGGCTTTGCTTTCACCTATGTATGTCAAACATTGTATTGCATTCAATATGCAATCAATCAATGTGTCTTTACTGGTTGCAACAGGTGTGTTAAGATGTAGGCCTGTATTAGGCCTTTGTTACAGTGTTGCAAATATACTGTGCCATCTACAAAATTAGGCCCCGGTTGTCAGTACTGTTTAAATTGAAGTATCCAATGAGTAGCTCTGCCATATATACCACTTTTCTGACGGCATGAATTCTTTTGTGAAACATTGTCTCCCTCTTGTGGACCACCGAATTTTAAATGTGGTGTATTATATGTATTTAAAAAAAAGGAAAAATGGTGTCTGTGCTGATCTTGACTATGCTTGTCTTGTCCATCTACACCTGTGTGAGTATTGTAATGCTTTGGACCAATCAGGTGCGCTGCCTGCAGTAGATAGAATCTGAGCACGGAACCTTCACGTGCAGTCACAATGAGCCTTTGGCCATTGTCTCCGGAACTCTCACGTGTCACAATGGGCTCTTGGCCTATAACAGGCAGTGAAAAATGGCCGCCGTCTTCAGTCTGCTGCTGGTGCAGCAGCAGACCACATGGCAGGGGGGGTCTGTGCCCAGCTTCAGGAGAGTTGGGAAGACAACTGCTCGCCTGTCTGTTTTTTGAATTTCCCACTCAGTTACTGCACACTTTAGAGCAAAAGGGGGATGGAGGGTGTGTTAAAATAGGTGGAGATATGCAGATTCAAAACGCGTTGTGCACAGCTTGAACACACACACATACACAGTAGAACTGTCATTGAGAAGGCCTCCAGAGCTTCTAGAAATGCCTTCCCCTTGGCAATTTTTGCTCTCTCTCCACAATGGGTGTCGGTTTTAGGCCTTGGTGCGGCAGAAGTGGCAAACCATTTCTGGTTATCTCTTCTCTGCCTTTCGCAACCGTCGTCGTCGCCGCCGCTCAAGATCAAGTGTAGTATCTGATACGTCCCCTATTTGGGGACCAGTTGGGGGCTTTGCTTTCACCTATGTATGTCAAACATTGTATTGCATTCAATATGCAATCAATCAATGTGTCTTTACTGGTTGCAACAGGTGTGTTAAGATGTAGGCCTGTATTAGGCCTTTGTTACAGTGTTGCAAATATACTGTGCCATCTACAAAATTAGGCCCCGGCTGTCAGTACTGTTTAAATTGAAGTATCCAATGAGTAGCTCTGCCATATATACCACTTTTCTGACGGCATGAATTCTTTTGTGAAACATTGTCTCCCTCTTGTGGACCACCGAATTTTAAATGTGGTGTATTATATGTATTTAAAAAAAAAGGAAAAATGGTGTCTGTGCTGATTTTGACTATGCTTGTCTTGTCCATCTACACCTGTGTGAGTATTGTAATGCTTTGGACCAATCAGGTGCGCTGCCTGCAGTAGATAGAATCTGAGCACGGAACCTTCACGTGCAGTCACAATGAGCCTTTGGCCATTGTCTCCGGAACTCTCACGTGTCACAATGGGCTCTTGGCCTATAACAGGCAGTGAAAAATGGCCGCCGTCTTCAGTCTGCTGCTGGTGCAGCAGCAGACCACATGGCAGGGGGGGTCTGTGCCCAGCTTCAGGAGAGTTGGGAAGACAACTGCTCGCCTGTCTGTTTTTTGAATTTCCCACTCAGTTACTGCACACTTTAGAGCAAAAGGGGGATGGAGGGTGTGTTAAAATAGGTGGAGATATGCAGATTCAAAACGCGTTGTGCACAGCTTGAACACACACACATACACAGTAGAACTGTCATTGAGAAGGCCTCCAGAGCTTCTAGAAATGCCTTCCCCTTGGCAATTTTTGCTCTCTCCACAATGGGTGTCGGTTTTAGGCCTTGGTGCGGCAGAAGTGGCAAACCATTTCTGGTTATCTCTCCTCTGCCTTTCGCATCCGTCATCGTCGCCGCCGCTCAAGATCAAGTGTAGTATCTGATACGTCCCCTATTTGGGGACCAGTTGGGGGCTTTGCTTTCACCTATGTATGTCAAACATTGTATTGCATTCAATATGCAATCAATCAATGTGTCTTTACTGGTTGCAACAGGTGTGTTAAGATGTAGGCCTGTATTAGGCCTTTGTTACAGTGTTGCAAATATACTGTGCCATCTACAAAATTAGGCCCCGGCTGTCAGTACTGTTTAAATTGAAGTATCCAATGAGTAGCTCTGCCATATATACCACTTTTCTGACGGCATGAATTCTTTTGTGAAACATTGTCTCCCTCTTGTGGACCACCGAATTTTAAATGTGGTGTATTATATGTATTTAAAAAAAAAGGAAAAATGGTGTCTGTGCTGATTTTGACTATGCTTGTCTTGTCCATCTACACCTGTGTGAGTATTGTAATGCTTTGGACCAATCAGGTGCGCTGCCTGCAGTAGATAGAATCTGAGCACGGAACCTTCACGTGCAGTCACAATGAGCCTTTGGCCATTGTCTCCGGAACTCTCACGTGTCACAATGGGCTCTTGGCCTATAACAGGCAGTGAAAAATGGCCGCCGTCTTCAGTCTGCTGCTGGTGCAGCAGCAGACCACATGGCAGGGGGGGTCTGTGCCCAGCTTCAGGAGAGTTGGGAAGACAACTGCTCGCCTGTCTGTTTTTTGAATTTCCCACTCAGTTACTGCACACTTTAGAGCAAAAGGGGGATGGAGGGTGTGTTAAAATAGGTGGAGATATGCAGATTCAAAACGCGTTGTGCACAGCTTGAACACACACACATACACAGTAGAACTGTCATTGAGAAGGCCTCCAGAGCTTCTAGAAATGCCTTCCCCTTGGCAATTTTTGCTCTCTCCACAATGGGTGTCGGTTTTAGGCCTTGGTGCGGCAG
The DNA here is from genome assembly GCF_051348905.1 of Ranitomeya variabilis. Lineage (NCBI taxonomy): Eukaryota > Metazoa > Chordata > Amphibia > Anura > Dendrobatidae > Ranitomeya > Ranitomeya variabilis. The sequence continues at coordinate 109,866 of NW_027508147.1, read as the reverse complement.
AAGTGGCAAACCATTTCTGGTTATCTCTCCTCTGCCTTTCGCATCCGTCATCGTCGCCGCCGCTCAAGATCAAGTGTAGTATCTGATACGTCCCCTATTTGGGGACCAGTTGGGGGCTTTGCTTTCACCTATGTATGTCAAACATTGTATTGCATTCAATATGCAATCAATCAATGTGTCTTTACTGGTTGCAACAGGTGTGTTAAGATGTAGGCCTGTATTAGGCCTTTGTTACAGTGTTGCAAATATACTGTGCCATCTACAAAATTAGGCCCCGGCTGTCAGTACTGTTTAAATTGAAGTATCCAATGAGTAGCTCTGCCATATATACCACTTTTCTGACTGCATGAATTCTTTTGTGAAACATTGTCTCCCTCTTGTGGACCACCGAATTTTAAATGTGGTGTATTATATGTATTTAAAAAAAAAGGAAAAATGGTGTCTGTGCTGATTTTGACTATGCTTGTCTTGTCCATCTACACCTGTGTGAGTATTGTAATGCTTTGGACCAATCAGGTGCGCTGCCTGCAGTAGATAGAATCTGAGCACGGAACCTTCACGTGCAGTCACAATGAGCCTTTGGCCATTGTCTCCGGAACTCTCACGTGTCACAATGGGCTCTTGGCCTATAACAGGCAGTGAAAAATGGCCGCCGTCTTCAGTCTGCTGCTGGTGCAGCAGCAGACCACATGGCAGGGGGGGTCTGTGCCCAGCTTCAGGAGAGTTGGGAAGACAACTGCTCGCCTGTCTGTTTTTTGAATTTCCCACTCAGTTACTGCACACTTTAGAGCAAAAGGGGGATGGAGGGTGTGTTAAAATAGGTGGAGATATGCAGATTCAAAACGCGTTGTGCACAGCTTGAACACACACACATACACAGTAGAACTGTCATTGAGAAGGCCTCCAGAGCTTCTAGAAATGCCTTCCCCTTGGCAATTTTTGCTCTCTCCACAATGGGTGTCGGTTTTAGGCCTTGGTGCGGCAGAAGTGGCAAACCATTTCTGGTTATCTCTCCTCTGCCTTTCGCATCCGTCATCGTCGCCGCCGCTCAAGATCAAGTGTAGTATCTGATACGTCCCGTATTTGGGGACCAGTTGGGGGCTTTGCTTTCACCTATGTATGTCAAACATTGTATTGCATTCAATATGCAATCAATCAATGTGTCTTTACTGGTTGCAACAGGTGTGTTAAGATGTAGGCCTGTATTAGGCCTTTGTTACAGTGTTGCAAATATACTGTGCCATCTACAAAATTAGGCCCCGGCTGTCAGTACTGTTTAAATTGAAGTATCCAATGAGTAGCTCTGCCATATATACCACTTTTCTGACGGCATGAATTCTTTTGTGAAACATTGTCTCCCTCTTGTGGACCACCGAATTTTAAATGTGGTGTATTATATGTATTTAAAAAAAAGGAAAAATGGTGTCTGTGCTGATCTTGACTATGCTTGTCTTGTCCATCTACACCTGTGTGAGTATTGTAATGCTTTGGACCAATCAGGTGCGCTGCCTGCAGTAGATAGAATCTGAGCACGGAACCTTCACGTGCAGTCACAATGAGCCTTTGGCCATTGTCTCCGGAACTCTCACGTGTCACAATGGGCTCTTGGCCTATAACAGGCAGTGAAAAATGGCCGCCGTCTTCAGTCTGCTGCTGGTGCAGCAGCAGACCACATGGCAGGGGGGGTCTGTGCCCAGCTTCAGGAGAGTTGGGAAGACAACTGCTCGCCTGTCTGTTTTTTGAATTTCCCACTCAGTTACTGCACACTTTAGAGCAAAAGGGGGATGGAGGGTGTGTTAAAATAGGTGGAGATATGCAGATTCAAAACGCGTTGTGCACAGCTTGAACACACACACATACACAGTAGAACTGTCATTGAGAAGGCCTCCAGAGCTTCTAGAAATGCCTTCCCCTTGGCACTGTTTGCTCTCTCTCCACAATGGGTGTCGGTTTTAGGCCTTGGTGCGGCAGAAGTGGCAAACCATTTCTGGTTATCTCTCCTTTGCCTTTCGCATCCGTCGTCGTCGCCGCCACTCAAGATCAAGTGTAGTATCTGATACGTCCCCTATTTGGGGACCAGTTGGGGGCTTTGCTTTCACCTATGTATGTCAAACATTGTATTGCATTCAATATGCAATCAATCAATGTGTCTTTACTGGTTGCAACAGGTGTGTTAAGATGTAGGCCTGTATTAGGCCTTTGTTACAGTGTTGCAAATATACTGTGCCATCTACAAAATTAGGCCCCGGTTGTCAGTACTGTTTAAATTGAAGTATCCAATGAGTAGCTCTGCCATATATACCACTTTTCTGACGGCATGAATTCTTTTGTGAAACATTGTCTCCCTCTTGTGGACCACCGAATTTTAAATGTGGTGTATTATATGTATTTAAAAAAAAGGAAAAATGGTGTCTGTGCTGATCTTGACTATGCTTGTCTTGTCCATCTACACCTGTGTGAGTATTGTAATGCTTTGGACCAATCAGGTGCGCTGCCTGCAGTAGATAGAATCTGAGCACGGAACCTTCACGTGCAGTCACAATGAGCCTTTGGCCATTGTCTCCGGAACTCTCACGTGTCACAATGGGCTCTTGGCCTATAACAGGCAGTGAAAAATGGCCGCCGTCTTCAGTCTGCTGCTGGTGCAGCAGCAGACCACATGGCAGGGGGGGTCTGTGCCCAGCTTCAGGAGAGTTGGGAAGACAACTGCTCGCCTGTCTGTTTTTTGAATTTCCCACTCAGTTACTGCACACTTTAGAGCAAAAGGGGGATGGAGGGTGTGTTAAAATAGGTGGAGATATGCAGATTCAAAACGCGTTGTGCACAGCTTGAACACACACACATACACAGTAGAACTGTCATTGAGAAGGCCTCCAGAGCTTCTAGAAATGCCTTCCCCTTGGCAATTTTTGCTCTCTCTCCACAATGGGTGTCGGTTTTAGGCCTTGGTGCGGCAGAAGTGGCAAACCATTTCTGGTTATCTCTTCTCTGCCTTTCGCAACCGTCGTCGTCGCCGCCGCTCAAGATCAAGTGTAGTATCTGATACGTCCCCTATTTGGGGACCAGTTGGGGGCTTTGCTTTCACCTATGTATGTCAAACATTGTATTGCATTCAATATGCAATCAATCAATGTGTCTTTACTGGTTGCAACAGGTGTGTTAAGATGTAGGCCTGTATTAGACCTTTGTTACAGTGTTGCAAATATACTGTGCCATCTACAAAATTAGGCCCCGGCTGTCAGTACTGTTTAAATTGAAGTATCCAATGAGTAGCTCTGCCATATATACCACTTTTCTGACGGCATGAATTCTTTTGTGAAACATTGTCTCCCTCTTGTGGACCACCGAATTTTAAATGTGGTGTATTATATGTATTTAAAAAAAAAGGAAAAATGGTGTCTGTGCTGATTTTGACTATGCTTGTCTTGTCCATCTACACCTGTGTGAGTATTGTAATGCTTTGGACCAATCAGGTGCGCTGCCTGCAGTAGATAGAATCTGAGCACGGAACCTTCACGTGCAGTCACAATGAGCCTTTGGCCATTGTCTCCGGAACTCTCACGTGTCACAATGGGCTCTTGGCCTATAACAGGCAGTGAAAAATGGCCGCCGTCTTCAGTCTGCTGCTGGTGCAGCAGCAGACCACATGGCAGGGGGGGTCTGTGCCCAGCTTCAGGAGAGTTGGGAAGACAACTGCTCGCCTGTCTGTTTTTTGAATTTCCCACTCAGTTACTGCACACTTTAGAGCAAAAGGGGGATGGAGGGTGTGTTAAAATAGGTGGAGATATGCAGATTCAAAACGCGTTGTGCACAGCTTGAACACACACACATACACAGTAGAACTGTCATTGAGAAGGCCTCCAGAGCTTCTAGAAATGCCTTCCCCTTGGCAATTTTTGCTCTCTCCACAATGGGTGTCGGTTTTAGGCCTTGGTGCGGCAGAAGTGGCAAACCATTTCTGGTTATCTCTCCTCTGCCTTTCGCATCCGTCATCGTCGCCGCCGCTCAAGATCAAGTGTAGTATCTGATACGTCCCCTATTTGGGGACCAGTTGGGGGCTTTGCTTTCACCTATGTATGTCAAACATTGTATTGCATTCAATATGCAATCAATCAATGTGTCTTTACTGGTTGCAACAGGTGTGTTAAGATGTAGGCCTGTATTAGGCCTTTGTTACAGTGTTGCAAATATACTGTGCCATCTACAAAATTAGGCCCCGGCTGTCAGTACTGTTTAAATTGAAGTATCCAATGAGTAGCTCTGCCATATATACCACTTTTCTGACGGCATGAATTCTTTTGTGAAACATTGTCTCCCTCTTGTGGACCACCGAATTTTAAATGTGGTGTATTATATGTATTTTAAAAAAAAAGGAAAAATGGTGTCTGTGCTGATTTTGACTATGCTTGTCTTGTCCATCTACACCTGTGTGAGTATTGTAATGCTTTGGACCAATCAGGTGCGCTGCCTGCAGTAGATAGAATCTGAGCACGGAACCTTCACGTGCAGTCACAATGAGCCTTTGGCCATTGTCTCCGGAACTCTCACGTGTCACAATGGGCTCTTGGCCTATAACAGGCAGTGAAAAATGGCCGCCGTCTTCAGTCTGCTGCTGGTGCAGCAGCAGACCACATGGCAGGGGGGGTCTGTGCCCAGCTTCAGGAGAGTTGGGAAGACAACTGCTCGCCTGTCTGTTTTTTGAATTTCCCACTCAGTTACTGCACACTTTAGAGCAAAAGGGGGATGGAGGGTGTGTTAAAATAGGTGGAGATATGCAGATTCAAAACGCGTTGTGCACAGCTTGAACACACACACATACACAGTAGAACTGTCATTGAGAAGGCCTCCAGAGCTTCTAGAAATGCCTTCCCCTTGGCAATTTTTGCTCTCTCTCCACAATGGGTGTCGGTTTTAGGCCTTGGTGCGGCAGAAGTGGCAAACCATTTCTGGTTATCTCTCCTCTGCCTTTCGCATCCGTCGTCGTCGCCGCCGCTCAAGATCAAGTGTAGTATCTGATACGTCCCGTATTTGGGGACGAGTTGGGGGCTTTGCTTTCACCTATGTATGTCAAACATTGTATTGCATTCAATATGCAATCAATCAATGTGTCTTTACTGGTTGCAACAGGTGTGTTAAGATGTAGGCCTGTATTAGGCCTTTGTTACAGTGTTGCAAATATACTGTGCCATCTACAAAATTAGGCCCCGGCTGTCAGTACTGTTTAAATTGAAGTATCCAATGAGTAGCTCTGCCATATATACCACTTTTCTGACTGCATGAATTCTTTTGTGAAACATTGTCTCCCTCTTGTGGACCACCGAATTTTAAATGTGGTGTATTATATGTATTTAAAAAAAAAGGAAAAATGGTGTCTGTGCTGATTTTGACTATGCTTGTCTTGTCCATCTACACCTGTGTGAGTATTGTAATGCTTTGGACCAATCAGGTGCGCTGCCTGCAGTAGATAGAATCTGAGCACGGAACCTTCACGTGCAGTCACAATGAGCCTTTGGCCATTGTCTCCGGAACTCTCACGTGTCACAATGGGCTCTTGGCCTATAACAGGCAGTGAAAAATGGCCGCCGTCTTCAGTCTGCTGCTGGTGCAGCAGCAGACCACATGGCAGGGGGGGTCTGTGCCCAGCTTCAGGAGAGTTGGGAAGACAACTGCTCGCCTGTCTGTTTTTTGAATTTCCCACTCAGTTACTGCACACTTTAGAGCAAAAGGGGGATGGAGGGTGTGTTAAAATAGGTGGAGATATGCAGATTCAAAACGCGTTGTGCACAGCTTGAACACACACACATACACAGTAGAACTGTCATTGAGAAGGCCTCCAGAGCTTCTAGAAATGCCTTCCCCTTGGCAATTTTTGCTCTCTCCACAATGGGTGTCGGTTTTAGGCCTTGGTGCGGCAGAAGTGGCAAACCATTTCTGGTTATCTCTCCTCTGCCTTTCGCATCCGTCATCGTCGCCGCCGCTCAAGATCAAGTGTAGTATCTGATACGTCCCGTATTTGGGGACCAGTTGGGGGCTTTGCTTTCACCTATGTATGTCAAACATTGTATTGCATTCAATATGCAATCAATCAATGTGTCTTTACTGGTTGCAACAGGTGTGTTAAGATGTAGGCCTGTATTAGGCCTTTGTTACAGTGTTGCAAATATACTGTGCCATCTACAAAATTAGGCCCCGGCTGTCAGTACTGTTTAAATTGAAGTATCCAATGAGTAGCTCTGCCATATATACCACTTTTCTGACGGCATGAATTCTTTTGTGAAACATTGTCTCCCTCTTGTGGACCACCGAATTTTAAATGTGGTGTATTATATGTATTTAAAAAAAAGGAAAAATGGTGTCTGTGCTGATCTTGACTATGCTTGTCTTGTCCATCTACACCTGTGTGAGTATTGTAATGCTTTGGACCAATCAGGTGCGCTGCCTGCAGTAGATAGAATCTGAGCACGGAACCTTCACGTGCAGTCACAATGAGCCTTTGGCCATTGTCTCCGGAACTCTCACGTGTCACAATGGGCTCTTGGCCTATAACAGGCAGTGAAAAATGGCCGCCGTCTTCAGTCTGCTGCTGGTGCAGCAGCAGACCACATGGCAGGGGGGGTCTGTGCCCAGCTTCAGGAGAGTTGGGAAGACAACTGCTCGCCTGTCTGTTTTTTGAATTTCCCACTCAGTTACTGCACACTTTAGAGCAAAAGGGGGATGGAGGGTGTGTTAAAATAGGTGGAGATATGCAGATTCAAAACGCGTTGTGCACAGCTTGAACACACACACATACACAGTAGAACTGTCATTGAGAAGGCCTCCAGAGCTTCTAGAAATGCCTTCCCCTTGGCACTGTTTGCTCTCTCTCCACAATGGGTGTCGGTTTTAGGCCTTGGTGCGGCAGAAGTGGCAAACCATTTCTGGTTATCTCTCCTTTGCCTTTCGCATCCGTCGTCGTCGCCGCCACTCAAGATCAAGTGTAGTATCTGATACGTCCCCTATTTGGGGACCAGTTGGGGGCTTTGCTTTCACCTATGTATGTCAAACATTGTATTGCATTCAATATGCAATCAATCAATGTGTCTTTACTGGTTGCAACAGGTGTGTTAAGATGTAGGCCTGTATTAGGCCTTTGTTACAGTGTTGCAAATATACTGTGCCATCTACAAAATTAGGCCCCGGTTGTCAGTACTGTTTAAATTGAAGTATCCAATGAGTAGCTCTGCCATATATACCACTTTTCTGACGGCATGAATTCTTTTGTGAAACATTGTCTCCCTCTTGTGGACCACCGAATTTTAAATGTGGTGTATTATATGTATTTAAAAAAAAGGAAAAATGGTGTCTGTGCTGATCTTGACTATGCTTGTCTTGTCCATCTACACCTGTGTGAGTATTGTAATGCTTTGGACCAATCAGGTGCGCTGCCTGCAGTAGATAGAATCTGAGCACGGAACCTTCACGTGCAGTCACAATGAGCCTTTGGCCATTGTCTCCGGAACTCTCACGTGTCACAATGGGCTCTTGGCCTATAACAGGCAGTGAAAAATGGCCGCCGTCTTCAGTCTGCTGCTGGTGCAGCAGCAGACCACATGGCAGGGGGGGTCTGTGCCCAGCTTCAGGAGAGTTGGGAAGACAACTGCTCGCCTGTCTGTTTTTTGAATTTCCCACTCAGTTACTGCACACTTTAGAGCAAAAGGGGGATGGAGGGTGTGTTAAAATAGGTGGAGATATGCAGATTCAAAACGCGTTGTGCACAGCTTGAACACACACACATACACAGTAGAACTGTCATTGAGAAGGCCTCCAGAGCTTCTAGAAATGCCTTCCCCTTGGCAATTTTTGCTCTCTCTCCACAATGGGTGTCGGTTTTAGGCCTTGGTGCGGCAGAAGTGGCAAACCATTTCTGGTTATCTCTTCTCTGCCTTTCGCAACCGTCGTCGTCGCCGCCGCTCAAGATCAAGTGTAGTATCTGATACGTCCCCTATTTGGGGACCAGTTGGGGGCTTTGCTTTCACCTATGTATGTCAAACATTGTATTGCATTCAATATGCAATCAATCAATGTGTCTTTACTGGTTGCAACAGGTGTGTTAAGATGTAGGCCTGTATTAGGCCTTTGTTACAGTGTTGCAAATATACTGTGCCATCTACAAAATTAGGCCCCGGCTGTCAGTACTGTTTAAATTGAAGTATCCAATGAGTAGCTCTGCCATATATACCACTTTTCTGACGGCATGAATTCTTTTGTGAAACATTGTCTCCCTCTTGTGGACCACCGAATTTTAAATGTGGTGTATTATATGTATTTAAAAAAAAAGGAAAAATGGTGTCTGTGCTGATTTTGACTATGCTTGTCTTGTCCATCTACACCTGTGTGAGTATTGTAATGCTTTGGACCAATCAGGTGCGCTGCCTGCAGTAGATAGAATCTGAGCACGGAACCTTCACGTGCAGTCACAATGAGCCTTTGGCCATTGTCTCCGGAACTCTCACGTGTCACAATGGGCTCTTGGCCTATAACAGGCAGTGAAAAATGGCCGCCGTCTTCAGTCTGCTGCTGGTGCAGCAGCAGACCACATGGCAGGGGGGGTCTGTGCCCAGCTTCAGGAGAGTTGGGAAGACAACTGCTCGCCTGTCTGTTTTTTGAATTTCCCACTCAGTTACTGCACACTTTAGAGCAAAAGGGGGATGGAGGGTGTGTTAAAATAGGTGGAGATATGCAGATTCAAAACGCGTTGTGCACAGCTTGAACACACACACATACACAGTAGAACTGTCATTGAGAAGGCCTCCAGAGCTTCTAGAAATGCCTTCCCCTTGGCAATTTTTGCTCTCTCCACAATGGGTGTCGGTTTTAGGCCTTGGTGCGGCAGAAGTGGCAAACCATTTCTGGTTATCTCTCCTCTGCCTTTCGCATCCGTCATCGTCGCCGCCGCTCAAGATCAAGTGTAGTATCTGATACGTCCCCTATTTGGGGACCAGTTGGGGGCTTTGCTTTCACCTATGTATGTCAAACATTGTATTGCATTCAATATGCAATCAATCAATGTGTCTTTACTGGTTGCAACAGGTGTGTTAAGATGTAGGCCTGTATTAGGCCTTTGTTACAGTGTTGCAAATATACTGTGCCATCTACAAAATTAGGCCCCGGCTGTCAGTACTGTTTAAATTGAAGTATCCAATGAGTAGCTCTGCCATATATACCACTTTTCTGACGGCATGAATTCTTTTGTGAAACATTGTCTCCCTCTTGTGGACCACCGAATTTTAAATGTGGTGTATTATATGTATTTAAAAAAAAAGGAAAAATGGTGTCTGTGCTGATTTTGACTATGCTTGTCTTGTCCATCTACACCTGTGTGAGTATTGTAATGCTTTGGACCAATCAGGTGCGCTGCCTGCAGTAGATAGAATCTGGGCACGGAACCTTCACGTGCAGTCACAATGAGCCTTTGGCCATTGTCTCCGGAACTCTCACGTGTCACAATGGGCTCTTGGCCTATAACAGGCAGTGAAAAATGGCCGCCGTCTTCAGTCTGCTGCTGGTGCAGCAGCAGACCACATGGCAGGGGGGGTCTGTGCCCAGCTTCAGGAGAGTTGGGAAGACAACTGCTCGCCTGTCTGTTTTTTGAATTTCCCACTCAGTTACTGCACACTTTAGAGCAAAAGGGGGATGGAGGGTGTGTTAAAATAGGTGGAGATATGCAGATTCAAAACGCGTTGTGCACAGCTTGAACACACACACATACACAGTAGAACTGTCATTGAGAAGGCCTCCAGAGCTTCTAGAAATGCCTTCCCCTTGGCAATTTTTGCTCTCTCTCCACAATGGGTGTCGGTTTTAGGCCTTGGTGCGGCAGAAGTGGCAAACCATTTCTGGTTATCTCTCCTCTGCCTTTCGCATCCGTCGTCGTCGCCGCCGCTCAAGATCAAGTGTAGTATCTGATACGTCCCGTATTTGGGGACGAGTTGGGGGCTTTGCTTTCACCTATGTATATCAAACATTGTATTGCATTCAATATGCAATCAATCAATGTGTCTTTACTGGTTGCAACAGGTGTGTTAAGATGTAGGCCTGTATTAGGCCTTTGTTACAGTGTTGCAAATATACTGTGCCATCTACAAAATTAGGCCCCGGCTGTCAGTACTGTTTAAATTGAAGTATCCAATGAGTAGCTCTGCCATATATACCACTTTTCTGACTGCATGAATTCTTTTGTGAAACATTGTCTCCCTCTTGTGGACCACCGAATTTTAAATGTGGTGTATTATATGTATTTAAAAAAAAAGGAAAAATGGTGTCTGTGCTGATTTTGACTATGCTTGTCTTGTCCATCTACACCTGTGTGAGTATTGTAATGCTTTGGACCAATCAGGTGCGCTGCCTGCAGTAGATAGAATCTGAGCACGGAACCTTCACGTGCAGTCACAATGAGCCTTTGGCCATTGTCTCCGGAACTCTCACGTGTCACAATGGGCTCTTGGCCTATAACAGGCAGTGAAAAATGGCCGCCGTCTTCAGTCTGCTGCTGGTGCAGCAGCAGACCACATGGCAGGGGGGGTCTGTGCCCAGCTTCAGGAGAGTTGGGAAGACAACTGCTCGCCTGTCTGTTTTTTGAATTTCCCACTCAGTTACTGCACACTTTAGAGCAAAAGGGGGATGGAGGGTGTGTTAAAATAGGTGGAGATATGCAGATTCAAAACGCGTTGTGCACAGCTTGAACACACACACATACACAGTAGAACTGTCATTGAGAAGGCCTCCAGAGCTTCTAGAAATGCCTTCCCCTTGGCAATTTTTGCTCTCTCTCCACAATGGGTGTCGGTTTTAGGCCTTGGTGCGGCAGAAGTGGCAAACCATTTCTGGTTATCTCTTCTCTGCCTTTCGCAACCGTCGTCGTCGCCGCCGCTCAAGATCAAGTGTAGTATCTGATACGTCCCCTATTTGGGGACCAGTTGGGGGCTTTGCTTTCACCTATGTATGTCAAACATTGTATTGCATTCAATATGCAATCAATCAATGTGTCTTTACTGGTTGCAACAGGTGTGTTAAGATGTAGGCCTGTATTAGGCCTTTGTTACAGTGTTGCAAATATACTGTGCCATCTACAAAATTAGGCCCCGGCTGTCAGTACTGTTTAAATTGAAGTATCCAATGAGTAGCTCTGCCATATATACCACTTTTCTGACGGCATGAATTCTTTTGTGAAACATTGTCTCCCTCTTGTGGACCACCGAATTTTAAATGTGGTGTATTATATGTATTTAAAAAAAAAGGAAAAATGGTGTCTGTGCTGATTTTGACTATGCTTGTCTTGTCCATCTACACCTGTGTGAGTATTGTAATGCTTTGGACCAATCAGGTGCGCTGCCTGCAGTAGATAGAATCTGAGCACGGAACCTTCACGTGCAGTCACAATGAGCCTTTGGCCATTGTCTCCGGAACTCTCACGTGTCACAATGGGCTCTTGGCCTATAACAGGCAGTGAAAAATGGCCGCCGTCTTCAGTCTGCTGCTGGTGCAGCAGCAGACCACATGGCAGGGGGGGTCTGTGCCCAGCTTCAGGAGAGTTGGGAAGACAACTGCTCGCCTGTCTGTTTTTTGAATTTCCCACTCAGTTACTGCACACTTTAGAGCAAAAGGGGGATGGAGGGTGTGTTAAAATAGGTGGAGATATGCAGATTCAAAACGCGTTGTGCACAGCTTGAACACACACACATACACAGTAGAACTGTCATTGAGAAGGCCTCCAGAGCTTCTAGAAATGCCTTCCCCTTGGCAATTTTTGCTCTCTCTCCACAATGGGTGTCGGTTTTAGGCCTTGGTGCGGCAGAAGTGGCAAACCATTTCTGGTTATCTCTCCTCTGCCTTTCGCATCCGTCGTCGTCGCCGCCGCTCAAGATCAAGTGTAGTATCTGATACGTCCCGTATTTGGGGACGAGTTGGGGGCTTTGCTTTCACCTATGTATATCAAACATTGTATTGCATTCAATATGCAATCAATCAATGTGTCTTTACTGGTTGCAACAGGTGTGTTAAGATGTAGGCCTGTATTAGGCCTTTGTTACAGTGTTGCAAATATACTGTGCCATCTACAAAATTAGGCCCCGGCTGTCAGTACTGTTTAAATTGAAGTATCCAATGAGTAGCTCTGCCATATATACCACTTTTCTGACTGCATGAATTCTTTTGTGAAACATTGTCTCCCTCTTGTGGACCACCGAATTTTAAATGTGGTGTATTATATGTATTTAAAAAAAAAGGAAAAATGGTGTCTGTGCTGATTTTGACTATGCTTGTCTTGTCCATCTACACCTGTGTGAGTATTGTAATGCTTTGGACCAATCAGGTGCGCTGCCTGCAGTAGATAGAATCTGAGCACGGAACCTTCACGTGCAGTCACAATGAGCCTTTGGCCATTGTCTCCGGAACTCTCACGTGTCACAATGGGCTCTTGGCCTATAACAGGCAGTGAAAAATGGCCGCCGTCTTCAGTCTGCTGCTGGTGCAGCAGCAGACCACATGGCAGGGGGGGTCTGTGCCCAGCTTCAGGAGAGTTGGGAAGACAACTGCTCGCCTGTCTGTTTTTTTAATTTCCCACTCAGTTACTGCACACTTTAGAGCAAAAGGGGGATGGAGGGTGTGTTAAAATAGGTGGAGATATGCAGATTCAAAACGCGTTGTGCACAGCTTGAACACACACACATACACAGTAGAACTGTCATTGAGAAGGCCTCCAGAGCTTCTAGAAATGCCTTCCCCTTGGCAATTTTTGCTCTCTCTCCACAATGGGTGTCGGTTTTAGGCCTTGGTGCGGCAGAAGTGGCAAACCATTTCTGGTTATCTCTCCTCTGCCTTTCGCATCCGTCGTCGTCGCCGCCGCTCAAGATCAAGTGTAGTATCTGATACGTCCCGTATTTGGGGACGAGTTGGGGGCTTTGCTTTCACCTATGTATATCAAACATTGTATTGCATTCAATATGCAATCAATCAATGTGTCTTTACTGGTTGCAACAGGTGTGTTAAGATGTAGGCCTGTATTAGGCCTTTGTTACAGTGTTGCAAATATACTGTGCCATCTACAAAATTAGGCCCCGGCTGTCAGTACTGTTTAAATTGAAGTATCCAATGAGTAGCTCTGCCATATATACCACTTTTCTGACTGCATGAATTCTTTTGTGAAACATTGTCTCCCTCTTGTGGACCACCGAATTTTAAATGTGGTGTATTATATGTATTTAAAAAAAAAGGAAAAATGGTGTCTGTGCTGATTTTGACTATGCTTGTCTTGTCCATCTACACCTGTGTGAGTATTGTAATGCTTTGGACCAATCAGGTGCGCTGCCTGCAGTAGATAGAATCTGAGCACGGAACCTTCACGTGCAGTCACAATGAGCCTTTGGCCATTGTCTCCGGAACTCTCACGTGTCACAATGGGCTCTTGGCCTATAACAGGCAGTGAAAAATGGCCGCCGTCTTCAGTCTGCTGCTGGTGCAGCAGCAGACCACATGGCAGGGGGGGTCTGTGCCCAGCTTCAGGAGAGTTGGGAAGACAACTGCTCGCCTGTCTGTTTTTTTAATTTCCCACTCAGTTACTGCACACTTTAGAGCAAAAGGGGGATGGAGGGTGTGTTAAAATAGGTGGAGATATGCAGATTCAAAACGCGTTGTGCACAGCTTGAACACACACACATACACAGTAGAACTGTCATTGAGAAGGCCTCCAGAGCTTCTAGAAATGCCTTCCCCTTGGCAATTTTTGCTCTCTCTCCACAATGGGTGTCGGTTTTAGGCCTTGGTGCGGCAGAAGTGGCAAACCATTTCTGGTTATCTCTTCTCTGCCTTTCGCAACCGTCGTCGTCGCCGCCGCTCAAGATCAAGTGTAGTATCTGATACGTCCCCTATTTGGGGACCAGTTGGGGGCTTTGCTTTCACCTATGTATGTCAAACATTGTATTGCATTCAATATGCAATCAATCAATGTGTCTTTACTGGTTGCAACAGGTGTGTTAAGATGTAGGCCTGTATTAGGCCTTTGTTACAGTGTTGCAAATATACTGTGCCATCTACAAAATTAGGCCCCGGCTGTCAGTACTGTTTAAATTGAAGTATCCAATGAGTAGCTCTGCCATATATACCACTTTTCTGACGGCATGAATTCTTTTGTGAAACATTGTCTCCCTCTTGTGGACCACCGAATTTTAAATGTGGTGTATTATATGTATTTAAAAAAAAAGGAAAAATGGTGTCTGTGCTGATTTTGACTATGCTTGTCTTGTCCATCTACACCTGTGTGAGTATTGTAATGCTTTGGACCAATCAGGTGCGCTGCCTGCAGTAGATAGAATCTGAGCACGGAACCTTCACGTGCAGTCACAATGAGCCTTTGGCCATTGTCTCCGGAACTCTCACGTGTCACAATGGGCTCTTGGCCTATAACAGGCAGTGAAAAATGGCCGCCGTCTTCAGTCTGCTGCTGGTGCAGCAGCAGACCACATGGCAGGGGGGGTCTGTGCCCAGCTTCAGGAGAGTTGGGAAGACAACTGCTCGCCTGTCTGTTTTTTGAATTTCCCACTCAGTTACTGCACACTTTAGAGCAAAAGGGGGATGGAGGGTGTGTTAAAATAGGTGGAGATATGCAGATTCAAAACGCGTTGTGCACAGCTTGAACACACACACATACACAGTAGAACTGTCATTGAGAAGGCCTCCAGAGCTTCTAGAAATGCCTTCCCCTTGGCAATTTTTGCTCTCTCTCCACAATGGGTGTCGGTTTTAGGCCTTGGTGCGGCAGAAGTGGCAAACCATTTCTGGTTATCTCTCCTCTGCCTTTCGCATCCGTCGTCGTCGCCGCCGCTCAAGATCAAGTGTAGTATCTGATACGTCCCGTATTTGGGGACGAGTTGGGGGCTTTGCTTTCACCTATGTATATCAAACATTGTATTGCATTCAATATGCAATCAATCAATGTGTCTTTACTGGTTGCAACAGGTGTGTTAAGATGTAGGCCTGTATTAGGCCTTTGTTACAGTGTTGCAAATATACTGTGCCATCTACAAAATTAGGCCCCGGCTGTCAGTACTGTTTAAATTGAAGTATCCAATGAGTAGCTCTGCCATATATACCACTTTTCTGACTGCATGAATTCTTTTGTGAAACATTGTCTCCCTCTTGTGGACCACCGAATTTTAAATGTGGTGTATTATATGTATTTAAAAAAAAAGGAAAAATGGTGTCTGTGCTGATTTTGACTATGCTTGTCTTGTCCATCTACACCTGTGTGAGTATTGTAATGCTTTGGACCAATCAGGTGCGCTGCCTGCAGTAGATAGAATCTGAGCACGGAACCTTCACGTGCAGTCACAATGAGCCTTTGGCCATTGTCTCCGGAACTCTCACGTGTCACAATGGGCTCTTGGCCTATAACAGGCAGTGAAAAATGGCCGCTGTCTTCAGTCTGCTGCTGGTGCAGCAGCAGACCACATGGCAGGGGGGGTCTGTGCCCAGCTTCAGGAGAGTTGGGAAGACAACTGCTCGCCTGTCTGTTTTTTGAATTTCCCACTCAGTTACTGCACACTTTAGAGCAAAAGGGGGATGGAGGGTGTGTTAAAATAGGTGGAGATATGCAGATTCAAAACGCGTTGTGCACAGCTTGAACACACACACATACACAGTAGAACTGTCATTGAGAAGGCCTCCAGAGCTTCTAGAAATGCCTTCCCCTTGGCAATTTTTGCTCTCTCTCCACAATGGGTGTCGGTTTTAGGCCTTGGTGCGGCAGAAGTGGCAAACCATTTCTGGTTATCTCTCCTCTGCCTTTCGCATCCGTCGTCGTCGCCGCCGCTCAAGATCAAGTGTAGTATCTGATACGTCCCGTATTTGGGGACGAGTTGGGGGCTTTGCTTTCACCTATGTATATCAAACATTGTATTGCATTCAATATGCAATCAATCAATGTGTCTTTACTGGTTGCAACAGGTGTGTTAAGATGTAGGCCTGTATTAGGCCTTTGTTACAGTGTTGCAAATATACTGTGCCATCTACAAAATTAGGCCCCGGCTGTCAGTACTGTTTAAATTGAAGTATCCAATGAGTAGCTCTGCCATATATACCACTTTTCTGACTGCATGAATTCTTTTGTGAAACATTGTCTCCCTCTTGTGGACCACCGAATTTTAAATGTGGTGTATTATATGTATTTAAAAAAAAAGGAAAAATGGTGTCTGTGCTGATTTTGACTATGCTTGTCTTGTCCATCTACACCTGTGTGAGTATTGTAATGCTTTGGACCAATCAGGTGCGCTGCCTGCAGTAGATAGAATCTGAGCACGGAACCTTCACGTGCAGTCACAATGAGCCTTTGGCCATTGTCTCCGGAACTCTCACGTGTCACAATGGGCTCTTGGCCTATAACAGGCAGTGAAAAATGGCCGCCGTCTTCAGTCTGCTGCTGGTGCAGCAGCAGACCACATGGCAGGGGGGGTCTGTGCCCAGCTTCAGGAGAGTTGGGAAGACAACTGCTCGCCTGTCTGTTTTTTGAATTTCCCACTCAGTTACTGCACACTTTAGAGCAAAAGGGGGATGGAGGGTGTGTTAAAATAGGTGGAGATATGCAGATTCAAAACGCGTTGTGCACAGCTTGAACACACACACATACACAGTAGAACTGTCATTGAGAAGGCCTCCAGAGCTTCTAGAAATGCCTTCCCCTTGGCAATTTTTGCTCTCTCTCCACAATGGGTGTCGGTTTTAGGCCTTGGTGCGGCAGAAGTGGCAAACCATTTCTGGTTATCTCTCCTCTGCCTTTCGCATCCGTCGTCGTCGCCGCCGCTCAAGATCAAGTGTAGTATCTGATACGTCCCGTATTTGGGGACGAGTTGGGGGCTTTGCTTTCACCTATGTATATCAAACATTGTATTGCATTCAATATGCAATCAATCAATGTGTCTTTACTGGTTGCAACAGGTGTGTTAAGATGTAGGCCTGTATTAGGCCTTTGTTACAGTGTTGCAAATATACTGTGCCATCTACAAAATTAGGCCCCGGCTGTCAGTACTGTTTAAATTGAAGTATCCAATGAGTAGCTCTGCCATATATACCACTTTTCTGACTGCATGAATTCTTTTGTGAAACATTGTCTCCCTCTTGTGGACCACCGAATTTTAAATGTGGTGTATTATATGTATTTAAAAAAAAAGGAAAAATGGTGTCTGTGCTGATTTTGACTATGCTTGTCTTGTCCATCTACACCTGTGTGAGTATTGTAATGCTTTGGACCAATCAGGTGCGCTGCCTGCAGTAGATAGAATCTGAGCACGGAACCTTCACGTGCAGTCACAATGAGCCTTTGGCCATTGTCTCCGGAACTCTCACGTGTCACAATGGGCTCTTGGCCTATAACAGGCAGTGAAAAATGGCCGCCGTCTTCAGTCTGCTGCTGGTGCAGCAGCAGACCACATGGCAGGGGGGGTCTGTGCCCAGCTTCAGGAGAGTTGGGAAGACAACTGCTCGCCTGTCTGTTTTTTGAATTTCCCACTCAGTTACTGCACACTTTAGAGCAAAAGGGGGATGGAGGGTGTGTTAAAATAGGTGGAGATATGCAGATTCAAAACGCGTTGTGCACAGCTTGAACACACACACATACACAGTAGAACTGTCATTGAGAAGGCCTCCAGAGCTTCTAGAAATGCCTTCCCCTTGGCAATTTTTGCTCTCTCTCCACAATGGGTGTCGGTTTTAGGCCTTGGTGCGGCAGAAGTGGCAAACCATTTCTGGTTATCTCTTCTCTGCCTTTCGCAACCGTCGTCGTCGCCGCCGCTCAAGATCAAGTGTAGTATCTGATACGTCCCCTATTTGGGGACCAGTTGGGGGCTTTGCTTTCACCTATGTATGTCAAACATTGTATTGCATTCAATATGCAATCAATCAATGTGTCTTTACTGGTTGCAACAGGTGTGTTAAGATGTAGGCCTGTATTAGGCCTTTGTTACAGTGTTGCAAATATACTGTGCCATCTACAAAATTAGGCCCCGGCTGTCAGTACTGTTTAAATTGAAGTATCCAATGAGTAGCTCTGCCATATATACCACTTTTCTGACTGCATGAATTCTTTTGTGAAACATTGTCTCCCTCTTGTGGACCACCGAATTTTAAATGTGGTGTATTATATGTATTTAAAAAAAAAGGAAAAATGGTGTCTGTGCTGATTTTGACTATGCTTGTCTTGTCCATCTACACCTGTGTGAGTATTGTAATGCTTTGGACCAATCAGGTGCGCTGCCTGCAGTAGATAGAATCTGAGCACGGAACCTTCACGTGCAGTCACAATGAGCCTTTGGCCATTGTCTCCGGAACTCTCACGTGTCACAATGGGCTCTTGGCCTATAACAGGCAGTGAAAAATGGCCGCCGTCTTCAGTCTGCTGCTGGTGCAGCAGCAGACCACATGGCAGGGGGGGTCTGTGCCCAGCTTCAGGAGAGTTGGGAAGACAACTGCTCGCCTGTCTGTTTTTTGAATTTCCCACTCAGTTACTGCACACTTTAGAGCAAAAGGGGGATGGAGGGTGTGTTAAAATAGGTGGAGATATGCAGATTCAAAACGCGTTGTGCACAGCTTGAACACACACACATACACAGTAGAACTGTCATTGAGAAGGCCTCCAGAGCTTCTAGAAATGCCTTCCCCTTGGCAATTTTTGCTCTCTCCACAATGGGTGTCGGTTTTAGGCCTTGGTGCGGCAGAAGTGGCAAACCATTTCTGGTTATCTCTCCTCTGCCTTTCGCATCCGTCATCGTCGCCGCCGCTCAAGATCAAGTGTAGTATCTGATACGTCCCGTATTTGGGGACCAGTTGGGGGCTTTGCTTTCACCTATGTATGTCAAACATTGTATTGCATTCAATATGCAATCAATCAATGTGTCTTTACTGGTTGCAACAGGTGTGTTAAGATGTAGGCCTGTATTAGGCCTTTGTTACAGTGTTGCAAATATACTGTGCCATCTACAAAATTAGGCCCCGGCTGTCAGTACTGTTTAAATTGAAGTATCCAATGAGTAGCTCTGCCATATATACCACTTTTCTGACGGCATGAATTCTTTTGTGAAACATTGTCTCCCTCTTGTGGACCACCGAATTTTAAATGTGGTGTATTATATGTATTTAAAAAAAAGGAAAAATGGTGTCTGTGCTGATCTTGACTATGCTTGTCTTGTCCATCTACACCTGTGTGAGTATTGTAATGCTTTGGACCAATCAGGTGCGCTGCCTGCAGTAGATAGAATCTGAGCACGGAACCTTCACGTGCAGTCACAATGAGCCTTTGGCCATTGTCTCCGGAACTCTCACGTGTCACAATGGGCTCTTGGCCTATAACAGGCAGTGAAAAATGGCCGCCGTCTTCAGTCTGCTGCTGGTGCAGCAGCAGACCACATGGCAGGGGGGGTCTGTGCCCAGCTTCAGGAGAGTTGGGAAGACAACTGCTCGCCTGTCTGTTTTTTGAATTTCCCACTCAGTTACTGCACACTTTAGAGCAAAAGGGGGATGGAGGGTGTGTTAAAATAGGTGGAGATATGCAGATTCAAAACGCGTTGTGCACAGCTTGAACACACACACATACACAGTAGAACTGTCATTGAGAAGGCCTCCAGAGCTTCTAGAAATGCCTTCCCCTTGGCAATTTTTGCTCTCTCTCCACAATGGGTGTCGGTTTTAGGCCTTGGTGCGGCAGAAGTGGCAAACCATTTCTGGTTATCTCTCCTCTGCCTTTCGCATCCGTCGTCGTCGCCGCCGCTCAAGATCAAGTGTAGTATCTGATACGTCCCGTATTTGGGGACGAGTTGGGGGCTTTGCTTTCACCTATGTATGTCAAACATTGTATTGCATTCAATATGCAATCAATCAATGTGTCTTTACTGGTTGCAACAGGTGTGTTAAGATGTAGGCCTGTATTAGGCCTTTGTTACAGTGTTGCAAATATACTGTGCCATCTACAAAATTAGGCCCCGGCTGTCAGTACTGTTTAAATTGAAGTATCCAATGAGTAGCTCTGCCATATATACCACTTTTCTGACGGCATGAATTCTTTTGTGAAACATTGTCTCCCTCTTGTGGACCACCGAATTTTAAATGTGGTGTATTATATGTATTTAAAAAAAAGGAAAAATGGTGTCTGTGCTGATCTTGACTATGCTTGTCTTGTCCATCTACACCTGTGTGAGTATTGTAATGCTTTGGACCAATCAGGTGCGCTGCCTGCAGTAGATAGAATCTGAGCACGGAACCTTCACGTGCAGTCACAATGAGCCTTTGGCCATTGTCTCCGGAACTCTCACGTGTCACAATGGGCTCTTGGCCTATAACAGGCAGTGAAAAATGGCCGCCGTCTTCAGTCTGCTGCTGGTGCAGCAGCAGACCACATGGCAGGGGGGGTCTGTGCCCAGCTTCAGGAGAGTTGGGAAGACAACTGCTCGCCTGTCTGTTTTTTGAATTTCCCACTCAGTTACTGCACACTTTAGAGCAAAAGGGGGATGGAGGGTGTGTTAAAATAGGTGGAGATATGCAGATTCAAAACGCGTTGTGCACAGCTTGAACACACACACATACACAGTAGAACTGTCATTGAGAAGGCCTCCAGAGCTTCTAGAAATGCCTTCCCCTTGGCACTGTTTGCTCTCTCTCCACAATGGGTGTCGGTTTTAGGCCTTGGTGCGGCAGAAGTGGCAAACCATTTCTGGTTATCTCTCCTTTGCCTTTCGCATCCGTCGTCGTCGCCGCCACTCAAGATCAAGTGTAGTATCTGATACGTCCCCTATTTGGGGACCAGTTGGGGGCTTTGCTTTCACCTATGTATGTCAAACATTGTATTGCATTCAATATGCAATCAATCAATGTGTCTTTACTGGTTGCAACAGGTGTGTTAAGATGTAGGCCTGTATTAGGCCTTTGTTACAGTGTTGCAAATATACTGTGCCATCTACAAAATTAGGCCCCGGTTGTCAGTACTGTTTAAATTGAAGTATCCAATGAGTAGCTCTGCCATATATACCACTTTTCTGACGGCATGAATTCTTTTGTGAAACATTGTCTCCCTCTTGTGGACCACCGAATTTTAAATGTGGTGTATTATATGTATTTAAAAAAAAGGAAAAATGGTGTCTGTGCTGATCTTGACTATGCTTGTCTTGTCCATCTACACCTGTGTGAGTATTGTAATGCTTTGGACCAATCAGGTGCGCTGCCTGCAGTAGATAGAATCTGAGCACGGAACCTTCACGTGCAGTCACAATGAGCCTTTGGCCATTGTCTCCGGAACTCTCACGTGTCACAATGGGCTCTTGGCCTATAACAGGCAGTGAAAAATGGCCGCCGTCTTCAGTCTGCTGCTGGTGCAGCAGCAGACCACATGGCAGGGGGGGTCTGTGCCCAGCTTCAGGAGAGTTGGGAAGACAACTGCTCGCCTGTCTGTTTTTTGAATTTCCCACTCAGTTACTGCACACTTTAGAGCAAAAGGGGGATGGAGGGTGTGTTAAAATAGGTGGAGATATGCAGATTCAAAACGCGTTGTGCACAGCTTGAACACACACACATACACAGTAGAACTGTCATTGAGAAGGCCTCCAGAGCTTCTAGAAATGCCTTCCCCTTGGCAATTTTTGCTCTCTCTCCACAATGGGTGTCGGTTTTAGGCCTTGGTGCGGCAGAAGTGGCAAACCATTTCTGGTTATCTCTTCTCTGCCTTTCGCAACCGTCGTCGTCGCCGCCGCTCAAGATCAAGTGTAGTATCTGATACGTCCCCTATTTGGGGACCAGTTGGGGGCTTTGCTTTCACCTATGTATGTCAAACATTGTATTGCATTCAATATGCAATCAATCAATGTGTCTTTACTGGTTGCAACAGGTGTGTTAAGATGTAGGCCTGTATTAGGCCTTTGTTACAGTGTTGCAAATATACTGTGCCATCTACAAAATTAGGCCCCGGCTGTCAGTACTGTTTAAATTGAAGTATCCAATGAGTAGCTCTGCCATATATACCACTTTTCTGACGGCATGAATTCTTTTGTGAAACATTGTCTCCCTCTTGTGGACCACCGAATTTTAAATGTGGTGTATTATATGTATTTAAAAAAAAAGGAAAAATGGTGTCTGTGCTGATTTTGACTATGCTTGTCTTGTCCATCTACACCTGTGTGAGTATTGTAATGCTTTGGACCAATCAGGTGCGCTGCCTGCAGTAGATAGAATCTGAGCACGGAACCTTCACGTGCAGTCACAATGAGCCTTTGGCCATTGTCTCCGGAACTCTCACGTGTCACAATGGGCTCTTGGCCTATAACAGGCAGTGAAAAATGGCCGCCGTCTTCAGTCTGCTGCTGGTGCAGCAGCAGACCACATGGCAGGGGGGGTCTGTGCCCAGCTTCAGGAGAGTTGGGAAGACAACTGCTCGCCTGTCTGTTTTTTGAATTTCCCACTCAGTTACTGCACACTTTAGAGCAAAAGGGGGATGGAGGGTGTGTTAAAATAGGTGGAGATATGCAGATTCAAAACGCGTTGTGCACAGCTTGAACACACACACATACACAGTAGAACTGTCATTGAGAAGGCCTCCAGAGCTTCTAGAAATGCCTTCCCCTTGGCAATTTTTGCTCTCTCCACAATGGGTGTCGGTTTTAGGCCTTGGTGCGGCAGAAGTGGCAAACCATTTCTGGTTATCTCTCCTCTGCCTTTCGCATCCGTCATCGTCGCCGCCGCTCAAGATCAAGTGTAGTATCTGATACGTCCCCTATTTGGGGACCAGTTGGGGGCTTTGCTTTCACCTATGTATGTCAAACATTGTATTGCATTCAATATGCAATCAATCAATGTGTCTTTACTGGTTGCAACAGGTGTGTTAAGATGTAGGCCTGTATTAGGCCTTTGTTACAGTGTTGCAAATATACTGTGCCATCTACAAAATTAGGCCCCGGCTGTCAGTACTGTTTAAATTGAAGTATCCAATGAGTAGCTCTGCCATATATACCACTTTTCTGACGGCATGAATTCTTTTGTGAAACATTGTCTCCCTCTTGTGGACCACCGAATTTTAAATGTGGTGTATTATATGTATTTAAAAAAAAAGGAAAAATGGTGTCTGTGCTGATTTTGACTATGCTTGTCTTGTCCATCTACACCTGTGTGAGTATTGTAATGCTTTGGACCAATCAGGTGCGCTGCCTGCAGTAGATAGAATCTGGGCACGGAACCTTCACGTGCAGTCACAATGAGCCTTTGGCCATTGTCTCCGGAACTCTCACGTGTCACAATGGGCTCTTGGCCTATAACAGGCAGTGAAAAATGGCCGCCGTCTTCAGTCTGCTGCTGGTGCAGCAGCAGACCACATGGCAGGGGGGGTCTGTGCCCAGCTTCAGGAGAGTTGGGAAGACAACTGCTCGCCTGTCTGTTTTTTGAATTTCCCACTCAGTTACTGCACACTTTAGAGCAAAAGGGGGATGGAGGGTGTGTTAAAATAGGTGGAGATATGCAGATTCAAAACGCGTTGTGCACAGCTTGAACACACACACATACACAGTAGAACTGTCATTGAGAAGGCCTCCAGAGCTTCTAGAAATGCCTTCCCCTTGGCAATTTTTGCTCTCTCTCCACAATGGGTGTCGGTTTTAGGCCTTGGTGCGGCAGAAGTGGCAAACCATTTCTGGTTATCTCTCCTCTGCCTTTCGCATCCGTCGTCGTCGCCGCCGCTCAAGATCAAGTGTAGTATCTGATACGTCCCGTATTTGGGGACGAGTTGGGGGCTTTGCTTTCACCTATGTATATCAAACATTGTATTGCATTCAATATGCAATCAATCAATGTGTCTTTACTGGTTGCAACAGGTGTGTTAAGATGTAGGCCTGTATTAGGCCTTTGTTACAGTGTTGCAAATATACTGTGCCATCTACAAAATTAGGCCCCGGCTGTCAGTACTGTTTAAATTGAAGTATCCAATGAGTAGCTCTGCCATATATACCACTTTTCTGACTGCATGAATTCTTTTGTGAAACATTGTCTCCCTCTTGTGGACCACCGAATTTTAAATGTGGTGTATTATATGTATTTAAAAAAAAAGGAAAAATGGTGTCTGTGCTGATTTTGACTATGCTTGTCTTGTCCATCTACACCTGTGTGAGTATTGTAATGCTTTGGACCAATCAGGTGCGCTGCCTGCAGTAGATAGAATCTGAGCACGGAACCTTCACGTGCAGTCACAATGAGCCTTTGGCCATTGTCTCCGGAACTCTCACGTGTCACAATGGGCTCTTGGCCTATAACAGGCAGTGAAAAATGGCCGCCGTCTTCAGTCTGCTGCTGGTGCAGCAGCAGACCACATGGCAGGGGGGGTCTGTGCCCAGCTTCAGGAGAGTTGGGAAGACAACTGCTCGCCTGTCTGTTTTTTGAATTTCCCACTCAGTTACTGCACACTTTAGAGCAAAAGGGGGATGGAGGGTGTGTTAAAATAGGTGGAGATATGCAGATTCAAAACGCGTTGTGCACAGCTTGAACACACACACATACACAGTAGAACTGTCATTGAGAAGGCCTCCAGAGCTTCTAGAAATGCCTTCCCCTTGGCAATTTTTGCTCTCTCTCCACAATGGGTGTCGGTTTTAGGCCTTGGTGCGGCAGAAGTGGCAAACCATTTCTGGTTATCTCTTCTCTGCCTTTCGCAACCGTCGTCGTCGCCGCCGCTCAAGATCAAGTGTAGTATCTGATACGTCCCCTATTTGGGGACCAGTTGGGGGCTTTGCTTTCACCTATGTATGTCAAACATTGTATTGCATTCAATATGCAATCAATCAATGTGTCTTTACTGGTTGCAACAGGTGTGTTAAGATGTAGGCCTGTATTAGGCCTTTGTTACAGTGTTGCAAATATACTGTGCCATCTACAAAATTAGGCCCCGGCTGTCAGTACTGTTTAAATTGAAGTATCCAATGAGTAGCTCTGCCATATATACCACTTTTCTGACGGCATGAATTCTTTTGTGAAACATTGTCTCCCTCTTGTGGACCACCGAATTTTAAATGTGGTGTATTATATGTATTTAAAAAAAAAGGAAAAATGGTGTCTGTGCTGATTTTGACTATGCTTGTCTTGTCCATCTACACCTGTGTGAGTATTGTAATGCTTTGGACCAATCAGGTGCGCTGCCTGCAGTAGATAGAATCTGAGCACGGAACCTTCACGTGCAGTCACAATGAGCCTTTGGCCATTGTCTCCGGAACTCTCACGTGTCACAATGGGCTCTTGGCCTATAACAGGCAGTGAAAAATGGCCGCCGTCTTCAGTCTGCTGCTGGTGCAGCAGCAGACCACATGGCAGGGGGGGTCTGTGCCCAGCTTCAGGAGAGTTGGGAAGACAACTGCTCGCCTGTCTGTTTTTTGAATTTCCCACTCAGTTACTGCACACTTTAGAGCAAAAGGGGGATGGAGGGTGTGTTAAAATAGGTGGAGATATGCAGATTCAAAACGCGTTGTGCACAGCTTGAACACACACACATACACAGTAGAACTGTCATTGAGAAGGCCTCCAGAGCTTCTAGAAATGCCTTCCCCTTGGCAATTTTTGCTCTCTCTCCACAATGGGTGTCGGTTTTAGGCCTTGGTGCGGCAGAAGTGGCAAACCATTTCTGGTTATCTCTCCTCTGCCTTTCGCATCCGTCGTCGTCGCCGCCGCTCAAGATCAAGTGTAGTATCTGATACGTCCCGTATTTGGGGACGAGTTGGGGGCTTTGCTTTCACCTATGTATATCAAACATTGTATTGCATTCAATATGCAATCAATCAATGTGTCTTTACTGGTTGCAACAGGTGTGTTAAGATGTAGGCCTGTATTAGGCCTTTGTTACAGTGTTGCAAATATACTGTGCCATCTACAAAATTAGGCCCCGGCTGTCAGTACTGTTTAAATTGAAGTATCCAATGAGTAGCTCTGCCATATATACCACTTTTCTGACTGCATGAATTCTTTTGTGAAACATTGTCTCCCTCTTGTGGACCACCGAATTTTAAATGTGGTGTATTATATGTATTTAAAAAAAAAGGAAAAATGGTGTCTGTGCTGATTTTGACTATGCTTGTCTTGTCCATCTACACCTGTGTGAGTATTGTAATGCTTTGGACCAATCAGGTGCGCTGCCTGCAGTAGATAGAATCTGAGCACGGAACCTTCACGTGCAGTCACAATGAGCCTTTGGCCATTGTCTCCGGAACTCTCACGTGTCACAATGGGCTCTTGGCCTATAACAGGCAGTGAAAAATGGCCGCCGTCTTCAGTCTGCTGCTGGTGCAGCAGCAGACCACATGGCAGGGGGGGTCTGTGCCCAGCTTCAGGAGAGTTGGGAAGACAACTGCTCGCCTGTCTGTTTTTTTAATTTCCCACTCAGTTACTGCACACTTTAGAGCAAAAGGGGGATGGAGGGTGTGTTAAAATAGGTGGAGATATGCAGATTCAAAACGCGTTGTGCACAGCTTGAACACACACACATACACAGTAGAACTGTCATTGAGAAGGCCTCCAGAGCTTCTAGAAATGCCTTCCCCTTGGCAATTTTTGCTCTCTCTCCACAATGGGTGTCGGTTTTAGGCCTTGGTGCGGCAGAAGTGGCAAACCATTTCTGGTTATCTCTCCTCTGCCTTTCGCATCCGTCGTCGTCGCCGCCGCTCAAGATCAAGTGTAGTATCTGATACGTCCCGTATTTGGGGACGAGTTGGGGGCTTTGCTTTCACCTATGTATATCAAACATTGTATTGCATTCAATATGCAATCAATCAATGTGTCTTTACTGGTTGCAACAGGTGTGTTAAGATGTAGGCCTGTATTAGGCCTTTGTTACAGTGTTGCAAATATACTGTGCCATCTACAAAATTAGGCCCCGGCTGTCAGTACTGTTTAAATTGAAGTATCCAATGAGTAGCTCTGCCATATATACCACTTTTCTGACTGCATGAATTCTTTTGTGAAACATTGTCTCCCTCTTGTGGACCACCGAATTTTAAATGTGGTGTATTATATGTATTTAAAAAAAAAGGAAAAATGGTGTCTGTGCTGATTTTGACTATGCTTGTCTTGTCCATCTACACCTGTGTGAGTATTGTAATGCTTTGGACCAATCAGGTGCGCTGCCTGCAGTAGATAGAATCTGAGCACGGAACCTTCACGTGCAGTCACAATGAGCCTTTGGCCATTGTCTCCGGAACTCTCACGTGTCACAATGGGCTCTTGGCCTATAACAGGCAGTGAAAAATGGCCGCCGTCTTCAGTCTGCTGCTGGTGCAGCAGCAGACCACATGGCAGGGGGGGTCTGTGCCCAGCTTCAGGAGAGTTGGGAAGACAACTGCTCGCCTGTCTGTTTTTTTAATTTCCCACTCAGTTACTGCACACTTTAGAGCAAAAGGGGGATGGAGGGTGTGTTAAAATAGGTGGAGATATGCAGATTCAAAACGCGTTGTGCACAGCTTGAACACACACACATACACAGTAGAACTGTCATTGAGAAGGCCTCCAGAGCTTCTAGAAATGCCTTCCCCTTGGCAATTTTTGCTCTCTCTCCACAATGGGTGTCGGTTTTAGGCCTTGGTGCGGCAGAAGTGGCAAACCATTTCTGGTTATCTCTTCTCTGCCTTTCGCAACCGTCGTCGTCGCCGCCGCTCAAGATCAAGTGTAGTATCTGATACGTCCCCTATTTGGGGACCAGTTGGGGGCTTTGCTTTCACCTATGTATGTCAAACATTGTATTGCATTCAATATGCAATCAATCAATGTGTCTTTACTGGTTGCAACAGGTGTGTTAAGATGTAGGCCTGTATTAGGCCTTTGTTACAGTGTTGCAAATATACTGTGCCATCTACAAAATTAGGCCCCGGCTGTCAGTACTGTTTAAATTGAAGTATCCAATGAGTAGCTCTGCCATATATACCACTTTTCTGACGGCATGAATTCTTTTGTGAAACATTGTCTCCCTCTTGTGGACCACCGAATTTTAAATGTGGTGTATTATATGTATTTAAAAAAAAAGGAAAAATGGTGTCTGTGCTGATTTTGACTATGCTTGTCTTGTCCATCTACACCTGTGTGAGTATTGTAATGCTTTGGACCAATCAGGTGCGCTGCCTGCAGTAGATAGAATCTGAGCACGGAACCTTCACGTGCAGTCACAATGAGCCTTTGGCCATTGTCTCCGGAACTCTCACGTGTCACAATGGGCTCTTGGCCTATAACAGGCAGTGAAAAATGGCCGCCGTCTTCAGTCTGCTGCTGGTGCAGCAGCAGACCACATGGCAGGGGGGGTCTGTGCCCAGCTTCAGGAGAGTTGGGAAGACAACTGCTCGCCTGTCTGTTTTTTGAATTTCCCACTCAGTTACTGCACACTTTAGAGCAAAAGGGGGATGGAGGGTGTGTTAAAATAGGTGGAGATATGCAGATTCAAAACGCGTTGTGCACAGCTTGAACACACACACATACACAGTAGAACTGTCATTGAGAAGGCCTCCAGAGCTTCTAGAAATGCCTTCCCCTTGGCAATTTTTGCTCTCTCTCCACAATGGGTGTCGGTTTTAGGCCTTGGTGCGGCAGAAGTGGCAAACCATTTCTGGTTATCTCTCCTCTGCCTTTCGCATCCGTCGTCGTCGCCGCCGCTCAAGATCAAGTGTAGTATCTGATACGTCCCGTATTTGGGGACGAGTTGGGGGCTTTGCTTTCACCTATGTATATCAAACATTGTATTGCATTCAATATGCAATCAATCAATGTGTCTTTACTGGTTGCAACAGGTGTGTTAAGATGTAGGCCTGTATTAGGCCTTTGTTACAGTGTTGCAAATATACTGTGCCATCTACAAAATTAGGCCCCGGCTGTCAGTACTGTTTAAATTGAAGTATCCAATGAGTAGCTCTGCCATATATACCACTTTTCTGACTGCATGAATTCTTTTGTGAAACATTGTCTCCCTCTTGTGGACCACCGAATTTTAAATGTGGTGTATTATATGTATTTAAAAAAAAAGGAAAAATGGTGTCTGTGCTGATTTTGACTATGCTTGTCTTGTCCATCTACACCTGTGTGAGTATTGTAATGCTTTGGACCAATCAGGTGCGCTGCCTGCAGTAGATAGAATCTGAGCACGGAACCTTCACGTGCAGTCACAATGAGCCTTTGGCCATTGTCTCCGGAACTCTCACGTGTCACAATGGGCTCTTGGCCTATAACAGGCAGTGAAAAATGGCCGCTGTCTTCAGTCTGCTGCTGGTGCAGCAGCAGACCACATGGCAGGGGGGGTCTGTGCCCAGCTTCAGGAGAGTTGGGAAGACAACTGCTCGCCTGTCTGTTTTTTGAATTTCCCACTCAGTTACTGCACACTTTAGAGCAAAAGGGGGATGGAGGGTGTGTTAAAATAGGTGGAGATATGCAGATTCAAAACGCGTTGTGCACAGCTTGAACACACACACATACACAGTAGAACTGTCATTGAGAAGGCCTCCAGAGCTTCTAGAAATGCCTTCCCCTTGGCAATTTTTGCTCTCTCTCCACAATGGGTGTCGGTTTTAGGCCTTGGTGCGGCAGAAGTGGCAAACCATTTCTGGTTATCTCTCCTCTGCCTTTCGCATCCGTCGTCGTCGCCGCCGCTCAAGATCAAGTGTAGTATCTGATACGTCCCGTATTTGGGGACGAGTTGGGGGCTTTGCTTTCACCTATGTATATCAAACATTGTATTGCATTCAATATGCAATCAATCAATGTGTCTTTACTGGTTGCAACAGGTGTGTTAAGATGTAGGCCTGTATTAGGCCTTTGTTACAGTGTTGCAAATATACTGTGCCATCTACAAAATTAGGCCCCGGCTGTCAGTACTGTTTAAATTGAAGTATCCAATGAGTAGCTCTGCCATATATACCACTTTTCTGACTGCATGAATTCTTTTGTGAAACATTGTCTCCCTCTTGTGGACCACCGAATTTTAAATGTGGTGTATTATATGTATTTAAAAAAAAAGGAAAAATGGTGTCTGTGCTGATTTTGACTATGCTTGTCTTGTCCATCTACACCTGTGTGAGTATTGTAATGCTTTGGACCAATCAGGTGCGCTGCCTGCAGTAGATAGAATCTGAGCACGGAACCTTCACGTGCAGTCACAATGAGCCTTTGGCCATTGTCTCCGGAACTCTCACGTGTCACAATGGGCTCTTGGCCTATAACAGGCAGTGAAAAATGGCCGCTGTCTTCAGTCTGCTGCTGGTGCAGCAGCAGACCACATGGCAGGGGGGGTCTGTGCCCAGCTTCAGGAGAGTTGGGAAGACAACTGCTCGCCTGTCTGTTTTTTGAATTTCCCACTCAGTTACTGCACACTTTAGAGCAAAAGGGGGATGGAGGGTGTGTTAAAATAGGTGGAGATATGCAGATTCAAAACGCGTTGTGCACAGCTTGAACACACACACATACACAGTAGAACTGTCATTGAGAAGGCCTCCAGAGCTTCTAGAAATGCCTTCCCCTTGGCAATTTTTGCTCTCTCTCCACAATGGGTGTCGGTTTTAGGCCTTGGTGCGGCAGAAGTGGCAAACCATTTCTGGTTATCTCTTCTCTGCCTTTCGCAACCGTCGTCGTCGCCGCCGCTCAAGATCAAGTGTAGTATCTGATACGTCCCCTATTTGGGGACCAGTTGGGGGCTTTGCTTTCACCTATGTATGTCAAACATTGTATTGCATTCAATATGCAATCAATCAATGTGTCTTTACTGGTTGCAACAGGTGTGTTAAGATGTAGGCCTGTATTAGGCCTTTGTTACAGTGTTGCAAATATACTGTGCCATCTACAAAATTAGGCCCCGGCTGTCAGTACTGTTTAAATTGAAGTATCCAATGAGTAGCTCTGCCATATATACCACTTTTCTGACTGCATGAATTCTTTTGTGAAACATTGTCTCCCTCTTGTGGACCACCGAATTTTAAATGTGGTGTATTATATGTATTTAAAAAAAAAGGAAAAATGGTGTCTGTGCTGATTTTGACTATGCTTGTCTTGTCCATCTACACCTGTGTGAGTATTGTAATGCTTTGGACCAATCAGGTGCGCTGCCTGCAGTAGATAGAATCTGAGCACGGAACCTTCACGTGCAGTCACAATGAGCCTTTGGCCATTGTCTCCGGAACTCTCACGTGTCACAATGGGCTCTTGGCCTATAACAGGCAGTGAAAAATGGCCGCCGTCTTCAGTCTGCTGCTGGTGCAGCAGCAGACCACATGGCAGGGGGGGTCTGTGCCCAGCTTCAGGAGAGTTGGGAAGACAACTGCTCGCCTGTCTGTTTTTTGAATTTCCCACTCAGTTACTGCACACTTTAGAGCAAAAGGGGGATGGAGGGTGTGTTAAAATAGGTGGAGATATGCAGATTCAAAACGCGTTGTGCACAGCTTGAACACACACACATACACAGTAGAACTGTCATTGAGAAGGCCTCCAGAGCTTCTAGAAATGCCTTCCCCTTGGCAATTTTTGCTCTCTCCACAATGGGTGTCGGTTTTAGGCCTTGGTGCGGCAGAAGTGGCAAACCATTTCTGGTTATCTCTCCTCTGCCTTTCGCATCCGTCATCGTCGCCGCCGCTCAAGATCAAGTGTAGTATCTGATACGTCCCGTATTTGGGGACCAGTTGGGGGCTTTGCTTTCACCTATGTATGTCAAACATTGTATTGCATTCAATATGCAATCAATCAATGTGTCTTTACTGGTTGCAACAGGTGTGTTAAGATGTAGGCCTGTATTAGGCCTTTGTTACAGTGTTGCAAATATACTGTGCCATCTACAAAATTAGGCCCCGGCTGTCAGTACTGTTTAAATTGAAGTATCCAATGAGTAGCTCTGCCATATATACCACTTTTCTGACGGCATGAATTCTTTTGTGAAACATTGTCTCCCTCTTGTGGACCACCGAATTTTAAATGTGGTGTATTATATGTATTAAAAAAAAAGGAAAAATGGTGTCTGTGCTGATCTTGACTATGCTTGTCTTGTCCATCTACACCTGTGTGAGTATTGTAATGCTTTGGACCAATCAGGTGCGCTGCCTGCAGTAGATAGAATCTGAGCACGGAACCTTCACGTGCAGTCACAATGAGCCTTTGGCCATTGTCTCCGGAACTCTCACGTGTCACAATGGGCTCTTGGCCTATAACAGGCAGTGAAAAATGGCCGCCGTCTTCAGTCTGCTGCTGGTGCAGCAGCAGACCACATGGCAGGGGGGGTCTGTGCCCAGCTTCAGGAGAGTTGGGAAGACAACTGCTCGCCTGTCTGTTTTTTGAATTTCCCACTCAGTTACTGCACACTTTAGAGCAAAAGGGGGATGGAGGGTGTGTTAAAATAGGTGGAGATATGCAGATTCAAAACGCGTTGTGCACAGCTTGAACACACACACATACACAGTAGAACTGTCATTGAGAAGGCCTCCAGAGCTTCTAGAAATGCCTTCCCCTTGGCAATTTTTGCTCTCTCTCCACAATGGGTGTCGGTTTTAGGCCTTGGTGCGGCAGAAGTGGCAAACCATTTCTGGTTATCTCTTCTCTGCCTTTCGCAACCGTCGTCGTCGCCGCCGCTCAAGATCAAGTGTAGTATCTGATACGTCCCCTATTTGGGGACCAGTTGGGGGCTTTGCTTTCACCTATGTATGTCAAACATTGTATTGCATTCAATATGCAATCAATCAATGTGTCTTTACTGGTTGCAACAGGTGTGTTAAGATGTAGGCCTGTATTAGGCCTTTGTTACAGTGTTGCAAATATACTGTGCCATCTACAAAATTAGGCCCCGGTTGTCAGTACTGTTTAAATTGAAGTATCCAATGAGTAGCTCTGCCATATATACCACTTTTCTGACGGCATGAATTCTTTTGTGAAACATTGTCTCCCTCTTGTGGACCACCGAATTTTAAATGTGGTGTATTATATGTATTTAAAAAAAAGGAAAAATGGTGTCTGTGCTGATCTTGACTATGCTTGTCTTGTCCATCTACACCTGTGTGAGTATTGTAATGCTTTGGACCAATCAGGTGCGCTGCCTGCAGTAGATAGAATCTGAGCACGGAACCTTCACGTGCAGTCACAATGAGCCTTTGGCCATTGTCTCCGGAACTCTCACGTGTCACAATGGGCTCTTGGCCTATAACAGGCAGTGAAAAATGGCCGCCGTCTTCAGTCTGCTGCTGGTGCAGCAGCAGACCACATGGCAGGGGGGGTCTGTGCCCAGCTTCAGGAGAGTTGGGAAGACAACTGCTCGCCTGTCTGTTTTTTGAATTTCCCACTCAGTTACTGCACACTTTAGAGCAAAAGGGGGATGGAGGGTGTGTTAAAATAGGTGGAGATATGCAGATTCAAAACGCGTTGTGCACAGCTTGAACACACACACATACACAGTAGAACTGTCATTGAGAAGGCCTCCAGAGCTTCTAGAAATGCCTTCCCCTTGGCAATTTTTGCTCTCTCTCCACAATGGGTGTCGGTTTTAGGCCTTGGTGCGGCAGAAGTGGCAAACCATTTCTGGTTATCTCTTCTCTGCCTTTCGCAACCGTCGTCGTCGCCGCCGCTCAAGATCAAGTGTAGTATCTGATACGTCCCCTATTTGGGGACCAGTTGGGGGCTTTGCTTTCACCTATGTATGTCAAACATTGTATTGCATTCAATATGCAATCAATCAATGTGTCTTTACTGGTTGCAACAGGTGTGTTAAGATGTAGGCCTGTATTAGGCCTTTGTTACAGTGTTGCAAATATACTGTGCCATCTACAAAATTAGGCCCCGGCTGTCAGTACTGTTTAAATTGAAGTATCCAATGAGTAGCTCTGCCATATATACCACTTTTCTGACTGCATGAATTCTTTTGTGAAACATTGTCTCCCTCTTGTGGACCACCGAATTTTAAATGTGGTGTATTATATGTATTTAAAAAAAAAGGAAAAATGGTGTCTGTGCTGATTTTGACTATGCTTGTCTTGTCCATCTACACCTGTGTGAGTATTGTAATGCTTTGGACCAATCAGGTGCGCTGCCTGCAGTAGATAGAATCTGAGCACGGAACCTTCACGTGCAGTCACAATGAGCCTTTGGCCATTGTCTCCGGAACTCTCACGTGTCACAATGGGCTCTTGGCCTATAACAGGCAGTGAAAAATGGCCGCCGTCTTCAGTCTGCTGCTGGTGCAGCAGCAGACCACATGGCAGGGGGGGTCTGTGCCCAGCTTCAGGAGAGTTGGGAAGACAACTGCTCGCCTGTCTGTTTTTTGAATTTCCCACTCAGTTACTGCACACTTTAGAGCAAAAGGGGGATGGAGGGTGTGTTAAAATAGGTGGAGATATGCAGATTCAAAACGCGTTGTGCACAGCTTGAACACACACACATACACAGTAGAACTGTCATTGAGAAGGCCTCCAGAGCTTCTAGAAATGCCTTCCCCTTGGCACTGTTTGCTCTCTCTCCACAATGGGTGTCGGTTTTAGGCCTTGGTGCGGCAGAAGTGGCAAACCATTTCTGGTTATCTCTCCTTTGCCTTTCGCATCCGTCGTCGTCGCCGCCACTCAAGATCAAGTGTAGTATCTGATACGTCCCCTATTTGGGGACCAGTTGGGGGCTTTGCTTTCACCTATGTATGTCAAACATTGTATTGCATTCAATATGCAATCAATCAATGTGTCTTTACTGGTTGCAACAGGTGTGTTAAGATGTAGGCCTGTATTAGGCCTTTGTTACAGTGTTGCAAATATACTGTGCCATCTACAAAATTAGGCCCCGGTTGTCAGTACTGTTTAAATTGAAGTATCCAATGAGTAGCTCTGCCATATATACCACTTTTCTGACGGCATGAATTCTTTTGTGAAACATTGTCTCCCTCTTGTGGACCACCGAATTTTTGGTGTATTATATGTATTTAAAAAAAAAAGGAAAAATGGTGTCTGTGCTGATTTTGACTATGCTTGTCTTGTCCATCTACACCTGTGTGAGTATTGTAATGCTTTGGACCAATCAGGTGCGCTGCCTGCAGTAGATAGAATCTGAGCACGGAACCTTCACGTGCAGTCACAATGAGCCTTTGGCCATTGTCTCCGGAACTCTCACGTGTCACAATGGGCTCTTGGCCTATAACAGGCAGTGAAAAATGGCCGCCGTCTTCAGTCTGCTGCTGGTGCAGCAGCAGACCACATGGCAGGGGGGGTCTGTGCCCAGCTTCAGGAGAGTTGGGAAGACAACTGCTCGCCTGTCTGTTTTTTGAATTTCCCACTCAGTTACTGCACACTTTAGAGCAAAAGGGGGATGGAGGGTGTGTTAAAATAGGTGGAGATATGCAGATTCAAAACGCGTTGTGCACAGCTTGAACACACACACATACACAGTAGAACTGTCATTGAGAAGGCCTCCAGAGCTTCTAGAAATGCCTTCCCCTTGGCAATTTTTGCTCTCTCCACAATGGGTGTCGGTTTTAGGCCTTGGTGCGGCAGAAGTGGCAAACCATTTCTGGTTATCTCTCCTCTGCCTTTCGCATCCGTCATCGTCGCCGCCGCTCAAGATCAAGTGTAGTATCTGATACGTCCCGTATTTGGGGACCAGTTGGGGGCTTTGCTTTCACCTATGTATGTCAAACATTGTATTGCATTCAATATGCAATCAATCAATGTGTCTTTACTGGTTGCAACAGGTGTGTTAAGATGTAGGCCTGTATTAGGCCTTTGTTACAGTGTTGCAAATATACTGTGCCATCTACAAAATTAGGCCCCGGCTGTCAGTACTGTTTAAATTGAAGTATCCAATGAGTAGCTCTGCCATATATACCACTTTTCTGACGGCATGAATTCTTTTGTGAAACATTGTCTCCCTCTTGTGGACCACCGAATTTTAAATGTGGTGTATTATATGTATTTAAAAAAAAGGAAAAATGGTGTCTGTGCTGATCTTGACTATGCTTGTCTTGTCCATCTACACCTGTGTGAGTATTGTAATGCTTTGGACCAATCAGGTGCGCTGCCTGCAGTAGATAGAATCTGAGCACGGAACCTTCACGTGCAGTCACAATGAGCCTTTGGCCATTGTCTCCGGAACTCTCACGTGTCACAATGGGCTCTTGGCCTATAACAGGCAGTGAAAAATGGCCGCCGTCTTCAGTCTGCTGCTGGTGCAGCAGCAGACCACATGGCAGGGGGGGTCTGTGCCCAGCTTCAGGAGAGTTGGGAAGACAACTGCTCGCCTGTCTGTTTTTTGAATTTCCCACTCAGTTACTGCACACTTTAGAGCAAAAGGGGGATGGAGGGTGTGTTAAAATAGGTGGAGATATGCAGATTCAAAACGCGTTGTGCACAGCTTGAACACACACACATACACAGTAGAACTGTCATTGAGAAGGCCTCCAGAGCTTCTAGAAATGCCTTCCCCTTGGCAATTTTTGCTCTCTCTCCACAATGGGTGTCGGTTTTAGGCCTTGGTGCGGCAGAAGTGGCAAACCATTTCTGGTTATCTCTCCTCTGCCTTTCGCATCCGTCGTCGTCGCCGCCGCTCAAGATCAAGTGTAGTATCTGATACGTCCCGTATTTGGGGACGAGTTGGGGGCTTTGCTTTCACCTATGTATATCAAACATTGTATTGCATTCAATATGCAATCAATCAATGTGTCTTTACTGGTTGCAACAGGTGTGTTAAGATGTAGGCCTGTATTAGGCCTTTGTTACAGTGTTGCAAATATACTGTGCCATCTACAAAATTAGGCCCCGGCTGTCAGTACTGTTTAAATTGAAGTATCCAATGAGTAGCTCTGCCATATATACCACTTTTCTGACTGCATGAATTCTTTTGTGAAACATTGTCTCCCTCTTGTGGACCACCGAATTTTAAATGTGGTGTATTATATGTATTTAAAAAAAAAGGAAAAATGGTGTCTGTGCTGATTTTGACTATGCTTGTCTTGTCCATCTACACCTGTGTGAGTATTGTAATGCTTTGGACCAATCAGGTGCGCTGCCTGCAGTAGATAGAATCTGAGCACGGAACCTTCACGTGCAGTCACAATGAGCCTTTGGCCATTGTCTCCGGAACTCTCACGTGTCACAATGGGCTCTTGGCCTATAACAGGCAGTGAAAAATGGCCGCCGTCTTCAGTCTGCTGCTGGTGCAGCAGCAGACCACATGGCAGGGGGGGTCTGTGCCCAGCTTCAGGAGAGTTGGGAAGACAACTGCTCGCCTGTCTGTTTTTTGAATTTCCCACTCAGTTACTGCACACTTTAGAGCAAAAGGGGGATGGAGGGTGTGTTAAAATAGGTGGAGATATGCAGATTCAAAACGCGTTGTGCACAGCTTGAACACACACACATACACAGTAGAACTGTCATTGAGAAGGCCTCCAGAGCTTCTAGAAATGCCTTCCCCTTGGCAATTTTTGCTCTCTCTCCACAATGGGTGTCGGTTTTAGGCCTTGGTGCGGCAGAAGTGGCAAACCATTTCTGGTTATCTCTTCTCTGCCTTTCGCAACCGTCGTCGTCGCCGCCGCTCAAGATCAAGTGTAGTATCTGATACGTCCCCTATTTGGGGACCAGTTGGGGGCTTTGCTTTCACCTATGTATGTCAAACATTGTATTGCATTCAATATGCAATCAATCAATGTGTCTTTACTGGTTGCAACAGGTGTGTTAAGATGTAGGCCTGTATTAGGCCTTTGTTACAGTGTTGCAAATATACTGTGCCATCTACAAAATTAGGCCCCGGCTGTCAGTACTGTTTAAATTGAAGTATCCAATGAGTAGCTCTGCCATATATACCACTTTTCTGACTGCATGAATTCTTTTGTGAAACATTGTCTCCCTCTTGTGGACCACCGAATTTTAAATGTGGTGTATTATATGTATTTAAAAAAAAAAGGAAAAATGGTGTCTGTGCTGATTTTGACTATGCTTGTCTTGTCCATCTACACCTGTGTGAGTATTGTAATGCTTTGGACCAATCAGGTGCGCTGCCTGCAGTAGATAGAATCTGAGCACGGAACCTTCACGTGCAGTCACAATGAGCCTTTGGCCATTGTCTCCGGAACTCTCACGTGTCACAATGGGCTCTTGGCCTATAACAGGCAGTGAAAAATGGCCGCCGTCTTCAGTCTGCTGCTGGTGCAGCAGCAGACCACATGGCAGGGGGGGTCTGTGCCCAGCTTCAGGAGAGTTGGGAAGACAACTGCTCGCCTGTCTGTTTTTTGAATTTCCCACTCAGTTACTGCACACTTTAGAGCAAAAGGGGGATGGAGGGTGTGTTAAAATAGGTGGAGATATGCAGATTCAAAACGCGTTGTGCACAGCTTGAACACACACACATACACAGTAGAACTGTCATTGAGAAGGCCTCCAGAGCTTCTAGAAATGCCTTCCCCTTGGCAATTTTTGCTCTCTCCACAATGGGTGTCGGTTTTAGGCCTTGGTGCGGCAGAAGTGGCAAACCATTTCTGGTTATCTCTCCTCTGCCTTTCGCATCCGTCATCGTCGCCGCCGCTCAAGATCAAGTGTAGTATCTGATACGTCCCGTATTTGGGGACCAGTTGGGGGCTTTGCTTTCACCTATGTATGTCAAACATTGTATTGCATTCAATATGCAATCAATCAATGTGTCTTTACTGGTTGCAACAGGTGTGTTAAGATGTAGGCCTGTATTAGGCCTTTGTTACAGTGTTGCAAATATACTGTGCCATCTACAAAATTAGGCCCCGGCTGTCAGTACTGTTTAAATTGAAGTATCCAATGAGTAGCTCTGCCATATATACCACTTTTCTGACGGCATGAATTCTTTTGTGAAACATTGTCTCCCTCTTGTGGACCACCGAATTTTAAATGTGGTGTATTATATGTATTTAAAAAAAAGGAAAAATGGTGTCTGTGCTGATCTTGACTATGCTTGTCTTGTCCATCTACACCTGTGTGAGTATTGTAATGCTTTGGACCAATCAGGTGCGCTGCCTGCAGTAGATAGAATCTGAGCACGGAACCTTCACGTGCAGTCACAATGAGCCTTTGGCCATTGTCTCCGGAACTCTCACGTGTCACAATGGGCTCTTGGCCTATAACAGGCAGTGAAAAATGGCCGCCGTCTTCAGTCTGCTGCTGGTGCAGCAGCAGACCACATGGCAGGGGGGGTCTGTGCCCAGCTTCAGGAGAGTTGGGAAGACAACTGCTCGCCTGTCTGTTTTTTGAATTTCCCACTCAGTTACTGCACACTTTAGAGCAAAAGGGGGATGGAGGGTGTGTTAAAATAGGTGGAGATATGCAGATTCAAAACGCGTTGTGCACAGCTTGAACACACACACATACACAGTAGAACTGTCATTGAGAAGGCCTCCAGAGCTTCTAGAAATGCCTTCCCCTTGGCAATTTTTGCTCTCTCTCCACAATGGGTGTCGGTTTTAGGCCTTGGTGCGGCAGAAGTGGCAAACCATTTCTGGTTATCTCTCCTCTGCCTTTCGCATCCGTCGTCGTCGCCGCCGCTCAAGATCAAGTGTAGTATCTGATACGTCCCGTATTTGGGGACGAGTTGGGGGCTTTGCTTTCACCTATGTATATCAAACATTGTATTGCATTCAATATGCAATCAATCAATGTGTCTTTACTGGTTGCAACAGGTGTGTTAAGATGTAGGCCTGTATTAGGCCTTTGTTACAGTGTTGCAAATATACTGTGCCATCTACAAAATTAGGCCCCGGCTGTCAGTACTGTTTAAATTGAAGTATCCAATGAGTAGCTCTGCCATATATACCACTTTTCTGACTGCATGAATTCTTTTGTGAAACATTGTCTCCCTCTTGTGGACCACCGAATTTTAAATGTGGTGTATTATATGTATTTAAAAAAAAAGGAAAAATGGTGTCTGTGCTGATTTTGACTATGCTTGTCTTGTCCATCTACACCTGTGTGAGTATTGTAATGCTTTGGACCAATCAGGTGCGCTGCCTGCAGTAGATAGAATCTGAGCACGGAACCTTCACGTGCAGTCACAATGAGCCTTTGGCCATTGTCTCCGGAACTCTCACGTGTCACAATGGGCTCTTGGCCTATAACAGGCAGTGAAAAATGGCCGCCGTCTTCAGTCTGCTGCTGGTGCAGCAGCAGACCAAATGGCAGGGGGGGTCTGTGCCCAGCTTCAGGAGAGTTGGGAAGACAACTGCTCGCCTGTCTGTTTTTTGAATTTCCCACTCAGTTACTGCACACTTTAGAGCAAAAGGGGGATGGAGGGTGTGTTAAAATAGGTGGAGATATGCAGATTCAAAACGCGTTGTGCACAGCTTGAACACACACACATACACAGTAGAACTGTCATTGAGAAGGCCTCCAGAGCTTCTAGAAATGCCTTCCCCTTGGCAATTTTTGCTCTCTCTCCACAATGGGTGTCGGTTTTAGGCCTTGGTGCGGCAGAAGTGGCAAACCATTTCTGGTTATCTCTTCTCTGCCTTTCGCAACCGTCGTCGTCGCCGCCGCTCAAGATCAAGTGTAGTATCTGATACGTCCCCTATTTGGGGACCAGTTGGGGGCTTTGCTTTCACCTATGTATGTCAAACATTGTATTGCATTCAATATGCAATCAATCAATGTGTCTTTACTGGTTGCAACAGGTGTGTTAAGATGTAGGCCTGTATTAGGCCTTTGTTACAGTGTTGCAAATATACTGTGCCATCTACAAAATTAGGCCCCGGCTGTCAGTACTGTTTAAATTGAAGTATCCAATGAGTAGCTCTGCCATATATACCACTTTTCTGACTGCATGAATTCTTTTGTGAAACATTGTCTCCCTCTTGTGGACCACCGAATTTTAAATGTGGTGTATTATATGTATTTAAAAAAAAAGGAAAAATGGTGTCTGTGCTGATTTTGACTATGCTTGTCTTGTCCATCTACACCTGTGTGAGTATTGTAATGCTTTGGACCAATCAGGTGCGCTGCCTGCAGTAGATAGAATCTGAGCACGGAACCTTCACGTGCAGTCACAATGAGCCTTTGGCCATTGTCTCCGGAACTCTCACGTGTCACAATGGGCTCTTGGCCTATAACAGGCAGTGAAAAATGGCCGCCGTCTTCAGTCTGCTGCTGGTGCAGCAGCAGACCACATGGCAGGGGGGGTCTGTGCCCAGCTTCAGGAGAGTTGGGAAGACAACTGCTCGCCTGTCTGTTTTTTGAATTTCCCACTCAGTTACTGCACACTTTAGAGCAAAAGGGGGATGGAGGGTGTGTTAAAATAGGTGGAGATATGCAGATTCAAAACGCGTTGTGCACAGCTTGAACACACACACATACACAGTAGAACTGTCATTGAGAAGGCCTCCAGAGCTTCTAGAAATGCCTTCCCCTTGGCAATTTTTGCTCTCTCCACAATGGGTGTCGGTTTTAGGCCTTGGTGCGGCAGAAGTGGCAAACCATTTCTGGTTATCTCTCCTCTGCCTTTCGCATCCGTCATCGTCGCCGCCGCTCAAGATCAAGTGTAGTATCTGATACGTCCCGTATTTGGGGACCAGTTGGGGGCTTTGCTTTCACCTATTTATGTCAAACATTGTATTGCATTCAATATGCAATCAATCAATGTGTCTTTACTGGTTGCAACAGGTGTGTTAAGATGTAGGCCTGTATTAGGCCTTTGTTACAGTGTTGCAAATATACTGTGCCATCTACAAAATTAGGCCCCGGCTGTCAGTACTGTTTAAATTGAAGTATCCAATGAGTAGCTCTGCCATATATACCACTTTTCTGACGGCATGAATTCTTTTGTGAAACATTGTCTCCCTCTTGTGGACCACCGAATTTTAAATGTGGTGTATTATATGTATTTAAAAAAAAGGAAAAATGGTGTCTGTGCTGATCTTGACTATGCTTGTCTTGTCCATCTACACCTGTGTGAGTATTGTAATGCTTTGGACCAATCAGGTGCGCTGCCTGCAGTAGATAGAATCTGAGCACGGAACCTTCACGTGCAGTCACAATGAGCCTTTGGCCATTGTCTCCGGAACTCTCACGTGTCACAATGGGCTCTTGGCCTATAACAGGCAGTGAAAAATGGCCGCCGTCTTCAGTCTGCTGCTGGTGCAGCAGCAGACCACATGGCAGGGGGGGTCTGTGCCCAGCTTCAGGAGAGTTGGGAAGACAACTGCTCGCCTGTCTGTTTTTTGAATTTCCCACTCAGTTACTGCACACTTTA
Organism: Ranitomeya variabilis; assembly: GCF_051348905.1. NCBI lineage: Eukaryota > Metazoa > Chordata > Amphibia > Anura > Dendrobatidae > Ranitomeya > Ranitomeya variabilis. The sequence goes on along the minus strand of NW_027508147.1, from coordinate 67,659 downwards.
GAGCAAAAGGGGGATGGAGGGTGTGTTAAAATAGGTGGAGATATGCAGATTCAAAACGCGTTGTGCACAGCTTGAACACACACACATACACAGTAGAACTGTCATTGAGAAGGCCTCCAGAGCTTCTAGAAATGCCTTCCCCTTGGCACTGTTTGCTCTCTCTCCACAATGGGTGTCGGTTTTAGGCCTTGGTGCGGCAGAAGTGGCAAACCATTTCTGGTTATCTCTCCTTTGCCTTTCGCATCCGTCGTCGTCGCCGCCACTCAAGATCAAGTGTAGTATCTGATACGTCCCCTATTTGGGGACCAGTTGGGGGCTTTGCTTTCACCTATGTATGTCAAACATTGTATTGCATTCAATATGCAATCAATCAATGTGTCTTTACTGGTTGCAACAGGTGTGTTAAGATGTAGGCCTGTATTAGGCCTTTGTTACAGTGTTGCAAATATACTGTGCCATCTACAAAATTAGGCCCCGGTTGTCAGTACTGTTTAAATTGAAGTATCCAATGAGTAGCTCTGCCATATATACCACTTTTCTGACGGCATGAATTCTTTTGTGAAACATTGTCTCCCTCTTGTGGACCACCGAATTTTAAATGTGGTGTATTATATGTATTTAAAAAAAAGGAAAAATGGTGTCTGTGCTGATCTTGACTATGCTTGTCTTGTCCATCTACACCTGTGTGAGTATTGTAATGCTTTGGACCAATCAGGTGCGCTGCCTGCAGTAGATAGAATCTGAGCACGGAACCTTCACGTGCAGTCACAATGAGCCTTTGGCCATTGTCTCCGGAACTCTCACGTGTCACAATGGGCTCTTGGCCTATAACAGGCAGTGAAAAATGGCCGCCGTCTTCAGTCTGCTGCTGGTGCAGCAGCAGACCACATGGCAGGGGGGGTCTGTGCCCAGCTTCAGGAGAGTTGGGAAGACAACTGCTCGCCTGTCTGTTTTTTGAATTTCCCACTCAGTTACTGCACACTTTAGAGCAAAAGGGGGATGGAGGGTGTGTTAAAATAGGTGGAGATATGCAGATTCAAAACGCGTTGTGCACAGCTTGAACACACACACATACACAGTAGAACTGTCATTGAGAAGGCCTCCAGAGCTTCTAGAAATGCCTTCCCCTTGGCAATTTTTGCTCTCTCTCCACAATGGGTGTCGGTTTTAGGCCTTGGTGCGGCAGAAGTGGCAAACCATTTCTGGTTATCTCTTCTCTGCCTTTCGCAACCGTCGTCGTCGCCGCCGCTCAAGATCAAGTGTAGTATCTGATACGTCCCCTATTTGGGGACCAGTTGGGGGCTTTGCTTTCACCTATGTATGTCAAACATTGGATTGCATTCAATATGCAATCAATCAATGTGTCTTTACTGGTTGCAACAGGTGTGTTAAGATGTAGGCCTGTATTAGGCCTTTGTTACAGTGTTGCAAATATACTGTGCCATCTACAAAATTAGGCCCCGGCTGTCAGTACTGTTTAAATTGAAGTATCCAATGAGTAGCTCTGCCATATATACCACTTTTCTGACGGCATGAATTCTTTTGTGAAACATTGTCTCCCTCTTGTGGACCACCGAATTTTAAATGTGGTGTATTATATGTATTTAAAAAAAAAGGAAAAATGGTGTCTGTGCTGATTTTGACTATGCTTGTCTTGTCCATCTACACCTGTGTGAGTATTGTAATGCTTTGGACCAATCAGGTGCGCTGCCTGCAGTAGATAGAATCTGAGCACGGAACCTTCACGTGCAGTCACAATGAGCCTTTGGCCATTGTCTCCGGAACTCTCACGTGTCACAATGGGCTCTTGGCCTATAACAGGCAGTGAAAAATGGCCGCCGTCTTCAGTCTGCTGCTGGTGCAGCAGCAGACCACATGGCAGGGGGGGTCTGTGCCCAGCTTCAGGAGAGTTGGGAAGACAACTGCTCGCCTGTCTGTTTTTTGAATTTCCCACTCAGTTACTGCACACTTTAGAGCAAAAGGGGGATGGAGGGTGTGTTAAAATAGGTGGAGATATGCAGATTCAAAACGCGTTGTGCACAGCTTGAACACACACACATACACAGTAGAACTGTCATTGAGAAGGCCTCCAGAGCTTCTAGAAATGCCTTCCCCTTGGCAATTTTTGCTCTCTCCACAATGGGTGTCGGTTTTAGGCCTTGGTGCGGCAGAAGTGGCAAACCATTTCTGGTTATCTCTCCTCTGCCTTTCGCATCCGTCATCGTCGCCGCCGCTCAAGATCAAGTGTAGTATCTGATACGTCCCGTATTTGGGGACCAGTTGGGGGCTTTGCTTTCACCTATGTATGTCAAACATTGTATTGCATTCAATATGCAATCAATCAATGTGTCTTTACTGGTTGCAACAGGTGTGTTAAGATGTAGGCCTGTATTAGGCCTTTGTTACAGTGTTGCAAATATACTGTGCCATCTACAAAATTAGGCCCCGGCTGTCAGTACTGTTTAAATTGAAGTATCCAATGAGTAGCTCTGCCATATATACCACTTTTCTGACGGCATGAATTCTTTTGTGAAACATTGTCTCCCTCTTGTGGACCACCGAATTTTAAATGTGGTGTATTATATGTATTTAAAAAAAAGGAAAAATGGTGTCTGTGCTGATCTTGACTATGCTTGTCTTGTCCATCTACACCTGTGTGAGTATTGTAATGCTTTGGACCAATCAGGTGCGCTGCCTGCAGTAGATAGAATCTGAGCACGGAACCTTCACGTGCAGTCACAATGAGCCTTTGGCCATTGTCTCCGGAACTCTCACGTGTCACAATGGGCTCTTGGCCTATAACAGGCAGTGAAAAATGGCCGCCGTCTTCAGTCTGCTGCTGGTGCAGCAGCAGACCACATGGCAGGGGGGGTCTGTGCCCAGCTTCAGGAGAGTTGGGAAGACAACTGCTCGCCTGTCTGTTTTTTGAATTTCCCACTCAGTTACTGCACACTTTAGAGCAAAAGGGGGATGGAGGGTGTGTTAAAATAGGTGGAGATATGCAGATTCAAAACGCGTTGTGCACAGCTTGAACACACACACATACACAGTAGAACTGTCATTGAGAAGGCCTCCAGAGCTTCTAGAAATGCCTTCCCCTTGGCACTGTTTGCTCTCTCTCCACAATGGGTGTCGGTTTTAGGCCTTGGTGCGGCAGAAGTGGCAAACCATTTCTGGTTATCTCTCCTTTGCCTTTCGCATCCGTCGTCGTCGCCGCCACTCAAGATCAAGTGTAGTATCTGATACGTCCCCTATTTGGGGACCAGTTGGGGGCTTTGCTTTCACCTATGTATGTCAAACATTGTATTGCATTCAATATGCAATCAATCAATGTGTCTTTACTGGTTGCAACAGGTGTGTTAAGATGTAGGCCTGTATTAGGCCTTTGTTACAGTGTTGCAAATATACTGTGCCATCTACAAAATTAGGCCCCGGTTGTCAGTACTGTTTAAATTGAAGTATCCAATGAGTAGCTCTGCCATATATACCACTTTTCTGACGGCATGAATTCTTTTGTGAAACATTGTCTCCCTCTTGTGGACCACCGAATTTTAAATGTGGTGTATTATATGTATTTAAAAAAAAGGAAAAATGGTGTCTGTGCTGATCTTGACTATGCTTGTCTTGTCCATCTACACCTGTGTGAGTATTGTAATGCTTTGGACCAATCAGGTGCGCTGCCTGCAGTAGATAGAATCTGAGCACGGAACCTTCACGTGCAGTCACAATGAGCCTTTGGCCATTGTCTCCGGAACTCTCACGTGTCACAATGGGCTCTTGGCCTATAACAGGCAGTGAAAAATGGCCGCCGTCTTCAGTCTGCTGCTGGTGCAGCAGCAGACCACATGGCAGGGGGGGTCTGTGCCCAGCTTCAGGAGAGTTGGGAAGACAACTGCTCGCCTGTCTGTTTTTTGAATTTCCCACTCAGTTACTGCACACTTTAGAGCAAAAGGGGGATGGAGGGTGTGTTAAAATAGGTGGAGATATGCAGATTCAAAACGCGTTGTGCACAGCTTGAACACACACACATACACAGTAGAACTGTCATTGAGAAGGCCTCCAGAGCTTCTAGAAATGCCTTCCCCTTGGCAATTTTTGCTCTCTCTCCACAATGGGTGTCGGTTTTAGGCCTTGGTGCGGCAGAAGTGGCAAACCATTTCTGGTTATCTCTTCTCTGCCTTTCGCAACCGTCGTCGTCGCCGCCGCTCAAGATCAAGTGTAGTATCTGATACGTCCCCTATTTGGGGACCAGTTGGGGGCTTTGCTTTCACCTATGTATGTCAAACATTGTATTGCATTCAATATGCAATCAATCAATGTGTCTTTACTGGTTGCAACAGGTGTGTTAAGATGTAGGCCTGTATTAGGCCTTTGTTACAGTGTTGCAAATATACTGTGCCATCTACAAAATTAGGCCCCGGCTGTCAGTACTGTTTAAATTGAAGTATCCAATGAGTAGCTCTGCCATATATACCACTTTTCTGACGGCATGAATTCTTTTGTGAAACATTGTCTCCCTCTTGTGGACCACCGAATTTTAAATGTGGTGTATTATATGTATTTAAAAAAAAAGGAAAAATGGTGTCTGTGCTGATTTTGACTATGCTTGTCTTGTCCATCTACACCTGTGTGAGTATTGTAATGCTTTGGACCAATCAGGTGCGCTGCCTGCAGTAGATAGAATCTGAGCACGGAACCTTCACGTGCAGTCACAATGAGCCTTTGGCCATTGTCTCCGGAACTCTCACGTGTCACAATGGGCTCTTGGCCTATAACAGGCAGTGAAAAATGGCCGCCGTCTTCAGTCTGCTGCTGGTGCAGCAGCAGACCACATGGCAGGGGGGGTCTGTGCCCAGCTTCAGGAGAGTTGGGAAGACAACTGCTCGCCTGTCTGTTTTTTGAATTTCCCACTCAGTTACTGCACACTTTAGAGCAAAAGGGGGATGGAGGGTGTGTTAAAATAGGTGGAGATATGCAGATTCAAAACGCGTTGTGCACAGCTTGAACACACACACATACACAGTAGAACTGTCATTGAGAAGGCCTCCAGAGCTTCTAGAAATGCCTTCCCCTTGGCAATTTTTGCTCTCTCCACAATGGGTGTCGGTTTTAGGCCTTGGTGCGGCAGAAGTGGCAAACCATTTCTGGTTATCTCTCCTCTGCCTTTCGCATCCGTCATCGTCGCCGCCGCTCAAGATCAAGTGTAGTATCTGATACGTCCCCTATTTGGGGGCTTTGCTTTCACCTATGTATGTCAAACATTGTATTGCATTCAATATGCAATCAATCAATGTGTCTTTACTGGTTGCAACAGGTGTGTTAAGATGTAGGCCTGTATTAGGCCTTTGTTACAGTGTTGCAAATATACTGTGCCATCTACAAAATTAGGCCCCGGCTGTCAGTACTGTTTAAATTGAAGTATCCAATGAGTAGCTCTGCCATATATACCACTTTTCTGACGGCATGAATTCTTTTGTGAAACATTGTCTCCCTCTTGTGGACCACCGAATTTTAAATGTGGTGTATTATATGTATTTAAAAAAAAGGAAAAATGGTGTCTGTGCTGATCTTGACTATGCTTGTCTTGTCCATCTACACCTGTGTGAGTATTGTAATGCTTTGGACCAATCAGGTGCGCTGCCTGCAGTAGATAGAATCTGAGCACGGAACCTTCACGTGCAGTCACAATGAGCCTTTGGCCATTGTCTCCGGAACTCTCACGTGTCACAATGGGCTCTTGGCCTATAACAGGCAGTGAAAAATGGCCGCCGTCTTCAGTCTGCTGCTGGTGCAGCAGCAGACCACATGGCAGGGGGGGTCTGTGCCCAGCTTCAGGAGAGTTGGGAAGACAACTGCTCGCCTGTCTGTTTTTTGAATTTCCCACTCAGTTACTGCACACTTTAGAGCAAAAGGGGGATGGAGGGTGTGTTAAAATAGGTGGAGATATGCAGATTCAAAACGCGTTGTGCACAGCTTGAACACACACACATACACAGTAGAACTGTCATTGAGAAGGCCTCCAGAGCTTCTAGAAATGCCTTCCCCTTGGCACTGTTTGCTCTCTCTCCACAATGGGTGTCGGTTTTAGGCCTTGGTGCGGCAGAAGTGGCAAACCATTTCTGGTTATCTCTCCTTTGCCTTTCGCATCCGTCGTCGTCGCCGCCACTCAAGATCAAGTGTAGTATCTGATACGTCCCCTATTTGGGGACCAGTTGGGGGCTTTGCTTTCACCTATGTATGTCAAACATTGTATTGCATTCAATATGCAATCAATCAATGTGTCTTTACTGGTTGCAACAGGTGTGTTAAGATGTAGGCCTGTATTAGGCCTTTGTTACAGTGTTGCAAATATACTGTGCCATCTACAAAATTAGGCCCCGGTTGTCAGTACTGTTTAAATTGAAGTATCCAATGAGTAGCTCTGCCATATATACCACTTTTCTGACGGCATGAATTCTTTTGTGAAACATTGTCTCCCTCTTGTGGACCACCGAATTTTAAATGTGGTGTATTATATGTATTTAAAAAAAAGGAAAAATGGTGTCTGTGCTGATCTTGACTATGCTTGTCTTGTCCATCTACACCTGTGTGAGTATTGTAATGCTTTGGACCAATCAGGTGCGCTGCCTGCAGTAGATAGAATCTGAGCACGGAACCTTCACGTGCAGTCACAATGAGCCTTTGGCCATTGTCTCCGGAACTCTCACGTGTCACAATGGGCTCTTGGCCTATAACAGGCAGTGAAAAATGGCCGCCGTCTTCAGTCTGCTGCTGGTGCAGCAGCAGACCACATGGCAGGGGGGGTCTGTGCCCAGCTTCAGGAGAGTTGGGAAGACAACTGCTCGCCTGTCTGTTTTTTGAATTTCCCACTCAGTTACTGCACACTTTAGAGCAAAAGGGGGATGGAGGGTGTGTTAAAATAGGTGGAGATATGCAGATTCAAAACGCGTTGTGCACAGCTTGAACACACACACATACACAGTAGAACTGTCATTGAGAAGGCCTCCAGAGCTTCTAGAAATGCCTTCCCCTTGGCAATTTTTGCTCTCTCTCCACAATGGGTGTCGGTTTTAGGCCTTGGTGCGGCAGAAGTGGCAAACCATTTCTGGTTATCTCTTCTCTGCCTTTCGCAACCGTCGTCGTCGCCGCCGCTCAAGATCAAGTGTAGTATCTGATACGTCCCCTATTTGGGGACCAGTTGGGGGCTTTGCTTTCACCTATGTATGTCAAACATTGTATTGCATTCAATATGCAATCAATCAATGTGTCTTTACTGGTTGCAACAGGTGTGTTAAGATGTAGGCCTGTATTAGGCCTTTGTTACAGTGTTGCAAATATACTGTGCCATCTACAAAATTAGGCCCCGGCTGTCAGTACTGTTTAAATTGAAGTATCCAATGAGTAGCTCTGCCATATATACCACTTTTCTGACGGCATGAATTCTTTTGTGAAACATTGTCTCCCTCTTGTGGACCACCGAATTTTAAATGTGGTGTATTATATGTATTTAAAAAAAAAGGAAAAATGGTGTCTGTGCTGATTTTGACTATGCTTGTCTTGTCCATCTACACCTGTGTGAGTATTGTAATGCTTTGGACCAATCAGGTGCGCTGCCTGCAGTAGATAGAATCTGAGCACGGAACCTTCACGTGCAGTCACAATGAGCCTTTGGCCATTGTCTCCGGAACTCTCACGTGTCACAATGGGCTCTTGGCCTATAACAGGCAGTGAAAAATGGCCGCCGTCTTCAGTCTGCTGCTGGTGCAGCAGCAGACCACATGGCAGGGGGGGTCTGTGCCCAGCTTCAGGAGAGTTGGGAAGACAACTGCTCGCCTGTCTGTTTTTTGAATTTCCCACTCAGTTACTGCACACTTTAGAGCAAAAGGGGGATGGAGGGTGTGTTAAAATAGGTGGAGATATGCAGATTCAAAACGCGTTGTGCACAGCTTGAACACACACACATACACAGTAGAACTGTCATTGAGAAGGCCTCCAGAGCTTCTAGAAATGCCTTCCCCTTGGCAATTTTTGCTCTCTCTCCACAATGGGTGTCGGTTTTAGGCCTTGGTGCGGCAGAAGTGGCAAACCATTTCTGGTTATCTCTCCTCTGCCTTTCGCATCCGTCGTCGTCGCCGCCGCTCAAGATCAAGTGTAGTATCTGATACGTCCCGTATTTGGGGACGAGTTGGGGGCTTTGCTTTCACCTATGTATATCAAACATTGTATTGCATTCAATATGCAATCAATCAATGTGTCTTTACTGGTTGCAACAGGTGTGTTAAGATGTAGGCCTGTATTAGGCCTTTGTTACAGTGTTGCAAATATACTGTGCCATCTACAAAATTAGGCCCCGGCTGTCAGTACTGTTTAAATTGAAGTATCCAATGAGTAGCTCTGCCATATATACCACTTTTCTGACTGCATGAATTCTTTTGTGAAACATTGTCTCCCTCTTGTGGACCACCGAATTTTAAATGTGGTGTATTATATGTATTTAAAAAAAAAGGAAAAATGGTGTCTGTGCTGATTTTGACTATGCTTGTCTTGTCCATCTACACCTGTGTGAGTATTGTAATGCTTTGGACCAATCAGGTGCGCTGCCTGCAGTAGATAGAATCTGAGCACGGAACCTTCACGTGCAGTCACAATGAGCCTTTGGCCATTGTCTCCGGAACTCTCACGTGTCACAATGGGCTCTTGGCCTATAACAGGCAGTGAAAAATGGCCGCCGTCTTCAGTCTGCTGCTGGTGCAGCAGCAGACCACATGGCAGGGGGGGTCTGTGCCCAGCTTCAGGAGAGTTGGGAAGACAACTGCTCGCCTGTCTGTTTTTTGAATTTCCCACTCAGTTACTGCACACTTTAGAGCAAAAGGGGGATGGAGGGTGTGTTAAAATAGGTGGAGATATGCAGATTCAAAACGCGTTGTGCACAGCTTGAACACACACACATACACAGTAGAACTGTCATTGAGAAGGCCTCCAGAGCTTCTAGAAATGCCTTCCCCTTGGCAATTTTTGCTCTCTCTCCACAATGGGTGTCGGTTTTAGGCCTTGGTGCGGCAGAAGTGGCAAACCATTTCTGGTTATCTCTCCTCTGCCTTTCGCATCCGTCGTCGTCGCCGCCGCTCAAGATCAAGTGTAGTATCTGATACGTCCCGTATTTGGGGACGAGTTGGGGGCTTTGCTTTCACCTATGTATGTCAAACATTGTATTGCATTCAATATGCAATCAATCAATGTGTCTTTACTGGTTGCAACAGGTGTGTTAAGATGTAGGCCTGTATTAGGCCTTTGTTACAGTGTTGCAAATATACTGTGCCATCTACAAAATTAGGCCCCGGTTGTCAGTACTGTTTAAATTGAAGTATCCAATGAGTAGCTCTGCCATATATACCACTTTTCTGACGGCATGAATTCTTTTGTGAAACATTGTCTCCCTCTTGTGGACCACCGAATTTTAAATGTGGTGTATTATATGTATTTAAAAAAAAGGAAAAATGGTGTCTGTGCTGATCTTGACTATGCTTGTCTTGTCCATCTACACCTGTGTGAGTATTGTAATGCTTTGGACCAATCAGGTGCGCTGCCTGCAGTAGATAGAATCTGAGCACGGAACCTTCACGTGCAGTCACAATGAGCCTTTGGCCATTGTCTCCGGAACTCTCACGTGTCACAATGGGCTCTTGGCCTATAACAGGCAGTGAAAAATGGCCGCCGTCTTCAGTCTGCTGCTGGTGCAGCAGCAGACCACATGGCAGGGGGGGTCTGTGCCCAGCTTCAGGAGAGTTGGGAAGACAACTGCTCGCCTGTCTGTTTTTTGAATTTCCCACTCAGTTACTGCACACTTTAGAGCAAAAGGGGGATGGAGGGTGTGTTAAAATAGGTGGAGATATGCAGATTCAAAACGCGTTGTGCACAGCTTGAACACACACACATACACAGTAGAACTGTCATTGAGAAGGCCTCCAGAGCTTCTAGAAATGCCTTCCCCTTGGCAATTTTTGCTCTCTCTCCACAATGGGTGTCGGTTTTAGGCCTTGGTGCGGCAGAAGTGGCAAACCATTTCTGGTTATCTCTTCTCTGCCTTTCGCAACCGTCGTCGTCGCCGCCGCTCAAGATCAAGTGTAGTATCTGATACGTCCCCTATTTGGGGACCAGTTGGGGGCTTTGCTTTCACCTATGTATGTCAAACATTGTATTGCATTCAATATGCAATCAATCAATGTGTCTTTACTGGTTGCAACAGGTGTGTTAAGATGTAGGCCTGTATTAGGCCTTTGTTACAGTGTTGCAAATATACTGTGCCATCTACAAAATTAGGCCCCGGCTGTCAGTACTGTTTAAATTGAAGTATCCAATGAGTAGCTCTGCCATATATACCACTTTTCTGACTGCATGAATTCTTTTGTGAAACATTGTCTCCCTCTTGTGGACCACCGAATTTTAAATGTGGTGTATTATATGTATTTAAAAAAAAAGGAAAAATGGTGTCTGTGCTGATTTTGACTATGCTTGTCTTGTCCATCTACACCTGTGTGAGTATTGTAATGCTTTGGACCAATCAGGTGCGCTGCCTGCAGTAGATAGAATCTGAGCACGGAACCTTCACGTGCAGTCACAATGAGCCTTTGGCCATTGTCTCCGGAACTCTCACGTGTCACAATGGGCTCTTGGCCTATAACAGGCAGTGAAAAATGGCCGCCGTCTTCAGTCTGCTGCTGGTGCAGCAGCAGACCACATGGCAGGGGGGGTCTGTGCCCAGCTTCAGGAGAGTTGGGAAGACAACTGCTCGCCTGTCTGTTTTTTGAATTTCCCACTCAGTTACTGCACACTTTAGAGCAAAAGGGGGATGGAGGGTGTGTTAAAATAGGTGGAGATATGCAGATTCAAAACGCGTTGTGCACAGCTTGAACACACACACATACACAGTAGAACTGTCATTGAGAAGGCCTCCAGAGCTTCTAGAAATGCCTTCCCCTTGGCAATTTTTGCTCTCTCCACAATGGGTGTCGGTTTTAGGCCTTGGTGCGGCAGAAGTGGCAAACCATTTCTGGTTATCTCTCCTCTGCCTTTCGCATCCGTCATCGTCGCCGCCGCTCAAGATCAAGTGTAGTATCTGATACGTCCCGTATTTGGGGACCAGTTGGGGGCTTTGCTTTCACCTATGTATGTCAAACATTGTATTGCATTCAATATGCAATCAATCAATGTGTCTTTACTGGTTGCAACAGGTGTGTTAAGATGTAGGCCTGTATTAGGCCTTTGTTACAGTGTTGCAAATATACTGTGCCATCTACAAAATTAGGCCCCGGCTGTCAGTACTGTTTAAATTGAAGTATCCAATGAGTAGCTCTGCCATATATACCACTTTTCTGACGGCATGAATTCTTTTGTGAAACATTGTCTCCCTCTTGTGGACCACCGAATTTTAAATGTGGTGTATTATATGTATTTAAAAAAAAGGAAAAATGGTGTCTGTGCTGATCTTGACTATGCTTGTCTTGTCCATCTACACCTGTGTGAGTATTGTAATGCTTTGGACCAATCAGGTGCGCTGCCTGCAGTAGATAGAATCTGAGCACGGAACCTTCACGTGCAGTCACAATGAGCCTTTGGCCATTGTCTCCGGAACTCTCACGTGTCACAATGGGCTCTTGGCCTATAACAGGCAGTGAAAAATGGCCGCCGTCTTCAGTCTGCTGCTGGTGCAGCAGCAGACCACATGGCAGGGGGGGTCTGTGCCCAGCTTCAGGAGAGTTGGGAAGACAACTGCTCGCCTGTCTGTTTTTTGAATTTCCCACTCAGTTACTGCACACTTTAGAGCAAAAGGGGGATGGAGGGTGTGTTAAAATAGGTGGAGATATGCAGATTCAAAACGCGTTGTGCACAGCTTGAACACACACACATACACAGTAGAACTGTCATTGAGAAGGCCTCCAGAGCTTCTAGAAATGCCTTCCCCTTGGCACTGTTTGCTCTCTCTCCACAATGGGTGTCGGTTTTAGGCCTTGGTGCGGCAGAAGTGGCAAACCATTTCTGGTTATCTCTCCTTTGCCTTTCGCATCCGTCGTCGTCGCCGCCACTCAAGATCAAGTGTAGTATCTGATACGTCCCCTATTTGGGGACCAGTTGGGGGCTTTGCTTTCACCTATGTATGTCAAACATTGTATTGCATTCAATATGCAATCAATCAATGTGTCTTTACTGGTTGCAACAGGTGTGTTAAGATGTAGGCCTGTATTAGGCCTTTGTTACAGTGTTGCAAATATACTGTGCCATCTACAAAATTAGGCCCCGGTTGTCAGTACTGTTTAAATTGAAGTATCCAATGAGTAGCTCTGCCATATATACCACTTTTCTGACGGCATGAATTCTTTTGTGAAACATTGTCTCCCTCTTGTGGACCACCGAATTTTAAATGTGGTGTATTATATGTATTTAAAAAAAAGGAAAAATGGTGTCTGTGCTGATCTTGACTATGCTTGTCTTGTCCATCTACACCTGTGTGAGTATTGTAATGCTTTGGACCAATCAGGTGCGCTGCCTGCAGTAGATAGAATCTGAGCACGGAACCTTCACGTGCAGTCACAATGAGCCTTTGGCCATTGTCTCCGGAACTCTCACGTGTCACAATGGGCTCTTGGCCTATAACAGGCAGTGAAAAATGGCCGCCGTCTTCAGTCTGCTGCTGGTGCAGCAGCAGACCACATGGCAGGGGGGGTCTGTGCCCAGCTTCAGGAGAGTTGGGAAGACAACTGCTCGCCTGTCTGTTTTTTGAATTTCCCACTCAGTTACTGCACACTTTAGAGCAAAAGGGGGATGGAGGGTGTGTTAAAATAGGTGGAGATATGCAGATTCAAAACGCGTTGTGCACAGCTTGAACACACACACATACACAGTAGAACTGTCATTGAGAAGGCCTCCAGAGCTTCTAGAAATGCCTTCCCCTTGGCAATTTTTGCTCTCTCCACAATGGGTGTCGGTTTTAGGCCTTGGTGCGGCAGAAGTGGCAAACCATTTCTGGTTATCTCTCCTCTGCCTTTCGCATCCGTCATCGTCGCCGCCGCTCAAGATCAAGTGTAGTATCTGATACGTCCCGTATTTGGGGACCAGTTGGGGGCTTTGCTTTCACCTATGTATGTCAAACATTGTATTGCATTCAATATGCAATCAATCAATGTGTCTTTACTGGTTGCAACAGGTGTGTTAAGATGTAGGCCTGTATTAGGCCTTTGTTACAGTGTTGCAAATATACTGTGCCATCTACAAAATTAGGCCCCGGCTGTCAGTACTGTTTAAATTGAAGTATCCAATGAGTAGCTCTGCCATATATACCACTTTTCTGACGGCATGAATTCTTTTGTGAAACATTGTCTCCCTCTTGTGGACCACCGAATTTTAAATGTGGTGTATTATATGTATTTAAAAAAAAGGAAAAATGGTGTCTGTGCTGATCTTGACTATGCTTGTCTTGTCCATCTACACCTGTGTGAGTATTGTAATGCTTTGGACCAATCAGGTGCGCTGCCTGCAGTAGATAGAATCTGAGCACGGAACCTTCACGTGCAGTCACAATGAGCCTTTGGCCATTGTCTCCGGAACTCTCACGTGTCACAATGGGCTCTTGGCCTATAACAGGCAGTGAAAAATGGCCGCCGTCTTCAGTCTGCTGCTGGTGCAGCAGCAGACCACATGGCAGGGGGGGTCTGTGCCCAGCTTCAGGAGAGTTGGGAAGACAACTGCTCGCCTGTCTGTTTTTTGAATTTCCCACTCAGTTACTGCACACTTTAGAGCAAAAGGGGGATGGAGGGTGTGTTAAAATAGGTGGAGATATGCAGATTCAAAACGCGTTGTGCACAGCTTGAACACACACACATACACAGTAGAACTGTCATTGAGAAGGCCTCCAGAGCTTCTAGAAATGCCTTCCCCTTGGCACTGTTTGCTCTCTCTCCACAATGGGTGTCGGTTTTAGGCCTTGGTGCGGCAGAAGTGGCAAACCATTTCTGGTTATCTCTCCTTTGCCTTTCGCATCCGTCGTCGTCGCCGCCACTCAAGATCAAGTGTAGTATCTGATACGTCCCCTATTTGGGGACCAGTTGGGGGCTTTGCTTTCACCTATGTATGTCAAACATTGTATTGCATTCAATATGCAATCAATCAATGTGTCTTTACTGGTTGCAACAGGTGTGTTAAGATGTAGGCCTGTATTAGGCCTTTGTTACAGTGTTGCAAATATACTGTGCCATCTACAAAATTAGGCCCCGGTTGTCAGTACTGTTTAAATTGAAGTATCCAATGAGTAGCTCTGCCATATATACCACTTTTCTGACGGCATGAATTCTTTTGTGAAACATTGTCTCCCTCTTGTGGACCACCGAATTTTAAATGTGGTGTATTATATGTATTTAAAAAAAAGGAAAAATGGTGTCTGTGCTGATCTTGACTATGCTTGTCTTGTCCATCTACACCTGTGTGAGTATTGTAATGCTTTGGACCAATCAGGTGCGCTGCCTGCAGTAGATAGAATCTGAGCACGGAACCTTCACGTGCAGTCACAATGAGCCTTTGGCCATTGTCTCCGGAACTCTCACGTGTCACAATGGGCTCTTGGCCTATAACAGGCAGTGAAAAATGGCCGCCGTCTTCAGTCTGCTGCTGGTGCAGCAGCAGACCACATGGCAGGGGGGGTCTGTGCCCAGCTTCAGGAGAGTTGGGAAGACAACTGCTCGCCTGTCTGTTTTTTGAATTTCCCACTCAGTTACTGCACACTTTAGAGCAAAAGGGGGATGGAGGGTGTGTTAAAATAGGTGGAGATATGCAGATTCAAAACGCGTTGTGCACAGCTTGAACACACACACATACACAGTAGAACTGTCATTGAGAAGGCCTCCAGAGCTTCTAGAAATGCCTTCCCCTTGGCAATTTTTGCTCTCTCTCCACAATGGGTGTCGGTTTTAGGCCTTGGTGCGGCAGAAGTGGCAAACCATTTCTGGTTATCTCTTCTCTGCCTTTCGCAACCGTCGTCGTCGCCGCCGCTCAAGATCAAGTGTAGTATCTGATACGTCCCCTATTTGGGGACCAGTTGGGGGCTTTGCTTTCACCTATGTATGTCAAACATTGTATTGCATTCAATATGCAATCAATCAATGTGTCTTTACTGGTTGCAACAGGTGTGTTAAGATGTAGGCCTGTATTAGGCCTTTGTTACAGTGTTGCAAATATACTGTGCCATCTACAAAATTAGGCCCCGGCTGTCAGTACTGTTTAAATTGAAGTATCCAATGAGTAGCTCTGCCATATATACCACTTTTCTGACGGCATGAATTCTTTTGTGAAACATTGTCTCCCTCTTGTGGACCACCGAATTTTAAATGTGGTGTATTATATGTATTTAAAAAAAAAGGAAAAATGGTGTCTGTGCTGATTTTGACTATGCTTGTCTTGTCCATCTACACCTGTGTGAGTATTGTAATGCTTTGGACCAATCAGGTGCGCTGCCTGCAGTAGATAGAATCTGAGCACGGAACCTTCACGTGCAGTCACAATGAGCCTTTGGCCATTGTCTCCGGAACTCTCACGTGTCACAATGGGCTCTTGGCCTATAACAGGCAGTGAAAAATGGCCGCCGTCTTCAGTCTGCTGCTGGTGCAGCAGCAGACCACATGGCAGGGGGGGTCTGTGCCCAGCTTCAGGAGAGTTGGGAAGACAACTGCTCGCCTGTCTGTTTTTTGAATTTCCCACTCAGTTACTGCACACTTTAGAGCAAAAGGGGGATGGAGGGTGTGTTAAAATAGGTGGAGATATGCAGATTCAAAACGCGTTGTGCACAGCTTGAACACACACACATACACAGTAGAACTGTCATTGAGAAGGCCTCCAGAGCTTCTAGAAATGCCTTCCCCTTGGCAATTTTTGCTCTCTCCACAATGGGTGTCGGTTTTAGGCCTTGGTGCGGCAGAAGTGGCAAACCATTTCTGGTTATCTCTCCTCTGCCTTTCGCATCCGTCATCGTCGCCGCCGCTCAAGATCAAGTGTAGTATCTGATACGTCCCCTATTTGGGGACCAGTTGGGGGCTTTGCTTTCACCTATGTATGTCAAACATTGTATTGCATTCAATATGCAATCAATCAATGTGTCTTTACTGGTTGCAACAGGTGTGTTAAGATGTAGGCCTGTATTAGGCCTTTGTTACAGTGTTGCAAATATACTGTGCCATCTACAAAATTAGGCCCCGGCTGTCAGTACTGTTTAAATTGAAGTATCCAATGAGTAGCTCTGCCATATATACCACTTTTCTGACGGCATGAATTCTTTTGTGAAACATTGTCTCCCTCTTGTGGACCACCGAATTTTAAATGTGGTGTATTATATGTATTTTAAAAAAAAAGGAAAAATGGTGTCTGTGCTGATTTTGACTATGCTTGTCTTGTCCATCTACACCTGTGTGAGTATTGTAATGCTTTGGACCAATCAGGTGCGCTGCCTGCAGTAGATAGAATCTGAGCACGGAACCTTCACGTGCAGTCACAATGAGCCTTTGGCCATTGTCTCCGGAACTCTCACGTGTCACAATGGGCTCTTGGCCTATAACAGGCAGTGAAAAATGGCCGCCGTCTTCAGTCTGCTGCTGGTGCAGCAGCAGACCACATGGCAGGGGGGGTCTGTGCCCAGCTTCAGGAGAGTTGGGAAGACAACTGCTCGCCTGTCTGTTTTTTGAATTTCCCACTCAGTTACTGCACACTTTAGAGCAAAAGGGGGATGGAGGGTGTGTTAAAATAGGTGGAGATATGCAGATTCAAAACGCGTTGTGCACAGCTTGAACACACACACATACACAGTAGAACTGTCATTGAGAAGGCCTCCAGAGCTTCTAGAAATGCCTTCCCCTTGGCAATTTTTGCTCTCTCTCCACAATGGGTGTCGGTTTTAGGCCTTGGTGCGGCAGAAGTGGCAAACCATTTCTGGTTATCTCTCCTCTGCCTTTCGCATCCGTCGTCGTCGCCGCCGCTCAAGATCAAGTGTAGTATCTGATACGTCCCGTATTTGGGGACGAGTTGGGGGCTTTGCTTTCACCTATGTATGTCAAACATTGTATTGCATTCAATATGCAATCAATCAATGTGTCTTTACTGGTTGCAACAGGTGTGTTAAGATGTAGGCCTGTATTAGGCCTTTGTTACAGTGTTGCAAATATACTGTGCCATCTACAAAATTAGGCCCCGGCTGTCAGTACTGTTTAAATTGAAGTATCCAATGAGTAGCTCTGCCATATATACCACTTTTCTGACTGCATGAATTCTTTTGTGAAACATTGTCTCCCTCTTGTGGACCACCGAATTTTAAATGTGGTGTATTATATGTATTTAAAAAAAAAGGAAAAATGGTGTCTGTGCTGATTTTGACTATGCTTGTCTTGTCCATCTACACCTGTGTGAGTATTGTAATGCTTTGGACCAATCAGGTGCGCTGCCTGCAGTAGATAGAATCTGAGCACGGAACCTTCACGTGCAGTCACAATGAGCCTTTGGCCATTGTCTCCGGAACTCTCACGTGTCACAATGGGCTCTTGGCCTATAACAGGCAGTGAAAAATGGCCGCCGTCTTCAGTCTGCTGCTGGTGCAGCAGCAGACCACATGGCAGGGGGGGTCTGTGCCCAGCTTCAGGAGAGTTGGGAAGACAACTGCTCGCCTGTCTGTTTTTTGAATTTCCCACTCAGTTACTGCACACTTTAGAGCAAAAGGGGGATGGAGGGTGTGTTAAAATAGGTGGAGATATGCAGATTCAAAACGCGTTGTGCACAGCTTGAACACACACACATACACAGTAGAACTGTCATTGAGAAGGCCTCCAGAGCTTCTAGAAATGCCTTCCCCTTGGCAATTTTTGCTCTCTCCACAATGGGTGTCGGTTTTAGGCCTTGGTGCGGCAGAAGTGGCAAACCATTTCTGGTTATCTCTCCTCTGCCTTTCGCATCCGTCATCGTCGCCGCCGCTCAAGATCAAGTGTAGTATCTGATACGTCCCGTATTTGGGGACCAGTTGGGGGCTTTGCTTTCACCTATGTATGTCAAACATTGTATTGCATTCAATATGCAATCAATCAATGTGTCTTTACTGGTTGCAACAGGTGTGTTAAGATGTAGGCCTGTATTAGGCCTTTGTTACAGTGTTGCAAATATACTGTGCCATCTACAAAATTAGGCCCCGGCTGTCAGTACTGTTTAAATTGAAGTATCCAATGAGTAGCTCTGCCATATATACCACTTTTCTGACGGCATGAATTCTTTTGTGAAACATTGTCTCCCTCTTGTGGACCACCGAATTTTAAATGTGGTGTATTATATGTATTTAAAAAAAAGGAAAAATGGTGTCTGTGCTGATCTTGACTATGCTTGTCTTGTCCATCTACACCTGTGTGAGTATTGTAATGCTTTGGACCAATCAGGTGCGCTGCCTGCAGTAGATAGAATCTGAGCACGGAACCTTCACGTGCAGTCACAATGAGCCTTTGGCCATTGTCTCCGGAACTCTCACGTGTCACAATGGGCTCTTGGCCTATAACAGGCAGTGAAAAATGGCCGCCGTCTTCAGTCTGCTGCTGGTGCAGCAGCAGACCACATGGCAGGGGGGGTCTGTGCCCAGCTTCAGGAGAGTTGGGAAGACAACTGCTCGCCTGTCTGTTTTTTGAATTTCCCACTCAGTTACTGCACACTTTAGAGCAAAAGGGGGATGGAGGGTGTGTTAAAATAGGTGGAGATATGCAGATTCAAAACGCGTTGTGCACAGCTTGAACACACACACATACACAGTAGAACTGTCATTGAGAAGGCCTCCAGAGCTTCTAGAAATGCCTTCCCCTTGGCACTGTTTGCTCTCTCTCCACAATGGGTGTCGGTTTTAGGCCTTGGTGCGGCAGAAGTGGCAAACCATTTCTGGTTATCTCTCCTTTGCCTTTCGCATCCGTCGTCGTCGCCGCCACTCAAGATCAAGTGTAGTATCTGATACGTCCCCTATTTGGGGACCAGTTGGGGGCTTTGCTTTCACCTATGTATGTCAAACATTGTATTGCATTCAATATGCAATCAATCAATGTGTCTTTACTGGTTGCAACAGGTGTGTTAAGATGTAGGCCTGTATTAGGCCTTTGTTACAGTGTTGCAAATATACTGTGCCATCTACAAAATTAGGCCCCGGTTGTCAGTACTGTTTAAATTGAAGTATCCAATGAGTAGCTCTGCCATATATACCACTTTTCTGACGGCATGAATTCTTTTGTGAAACATTGTCTCCCTCTTGTGGACCACCGAATTTTAAATGTGGTGTATTATATGTATTTAAAAAAAAGGAAAAATGGTGTCTGTGCTGATCTTGACTATGCTTGTCTTGTCCATCTACACCTGTGTGAGTATTGTAATGCTTTGGACCAATCAGGTGCGCTGCCTGCAGTAGATAGAATCTGAGCACGGAACCTTCACGTGCAGTCACAATGAGCCTTTGGCCATTGTCTCCGGAACTCTCACGTGTCACAATGGGCTCTTGGCCTATAACAGGCAGTGAAAAATGGCCGCCGTCTTCAGTCTGCTGCTGGTGCAGCAGCAGACCACATGGCAGGGGGGGTCTGTGCCCAGCTTCAGGAGAGTTGGGAAGACAACTGCTCGCCTGTCTGTTTTTTGAATTTCCCACTCAGTTACTGCACACTTTAGAGCAAAAGGGGGATGGAGGGTGTGTTAAAATAGGTGGAGATATGCAGATTCAAAACGCGTTGTGCACAGCTTGAACACACACACATACACAGTAGAACTGTCATTGAGAAGGCCTCCAGAGCTTCTAGAAATGCCTTCCCCTTGGCAATTTTTGCTCTCTCTCCACAATGGGTGTCGGTTTTAGGCCTTGGTGCGGCAGAAGTGGCAAACCATTTCTGGTTATCTCTTCTCTGCCTTTCGCAACCGTCGTCGTCGCCGCCGCTCAAGATCAAGTGTAGTATCTGATACGTCCCCTATTTGGGGACCAGTTGGGGGCTTTGCTTTCACCTATGTATGTCAAACATTGTATTGCATTCAATATGCAATCAATCAATGTGTCTTTACTGGTTGCAACAGGTGTGTTAAGATGTAGGCCTGTATTAGGCCTTTGTTACAGTGTTGCAAATATACTGTGCCATCTACAAAATTAGGCCCCGGCTGTCAGTACTGTTTAAATTGAAGTATCCAATGAGTAGCTCTGCCATATATACCACTTTTCTGACGGCATGAATTCTTTTGTGAAACATTGTCTCCCTCTTGTGGACCACCGAATTTTAAATGTGGTGTATTATATGTATTTAAAAAAAAAGGAAAAATGGTGTCTGTGCTGATTTTGACTATGCTTGTCTTGTCCATCTACACCTGTGTGAGTATTGTAATGCTTTGGACCAATCAGGTGCGCTGCCTGCAGTAGATAGAATCTGAGCACGGAACCTTCACGTGCAGTCACAATGAGCCTTTGGCCATTGTCTCCGGAACTCTCACGTGTCACAATGGGCTCTTGGCCTATAACAGGCAGTGAAAAATGGCCGCCGTCTTCAGTCTGCTGCTGGTGCAGCAGCAGACCACATGGCAGGGGGGGTCTGTGCCCAGCTTCAGGAGAGTTGGGAAGACAACTGCTCGCCTGTCTGTTTTTTGAATTTCCCACTCAGTTACTGCACACTTTAGAGCAAAAGGGGGATGGAGGGTGTGTTAAAATAGGTGGAGATATGCAGATTCAAAACGCGTTGTGCACAGCTTGAACACACACACATACACAGTAGAACTGTAATTGAGAAGGCCTCCAGAGCTTCTAGAAATGCCTTCCCCTTGGCAATTTTTGCTCTCTCCACAATGGGTGTCGGTTTTAGGCCTTGGTGCGGCAGAAGTGGCAAACCATTTCTGGTTATCTCTCCTCTGCCTTTCGCATCCGTCATCGTCGCCGCCGCTCAAGATCAAGTGTAGTATCTGATACGTCCCCTATTTGGGGACCAGTTGGGGGCTTTGCTTTCACCTATGTATGTCAAACATTGTATTGCATTCAATATGCAATCAATCAATGTGTCTTTACTGGTTGCAACAGGTGTGTTAAGATGTAGGCCTGTATTAGGCCTTTGTTACAGTGTTGCAAATATACTGTGCCATCTACAAAATTAGGCCCCGGCTGTCAGTACTGTTTAAATTGAAGTATCCAATGAGTAGCTCTGCCATATATACCACTTTTCTGACGGCATGAATTCTTTTGTGAAACATTGTCTCCCTCTTGTGGACCACCGAATTTTAAATGTGGTGTATTATATGTATTTAAAAAAAAAGGAAAAATGGTGTCTGTGCTGATTTTGACTATGCTTGTCTTGTCCATCTACACCTGTGTGAGTATTGTAATGCTTTGGACCAATCAGGTGCGCTGCCTGCAGTAGATAGAATCTGGGCACGGAACCTTCACGTGCAGTCACAATGAGCCTTTGGCCATTGTCTCCGGAACTCTCACGTGTCACAATGGGCTCTTGGCCTATAACAGGCAGTGAAAAATGGCCGCCGTCTTCAGTCTGCTGCTGGTGCAGCAGCAGACCACATGGCAGGGGGGGTCTGTGCCCAGCTTCAGGAGAGTTGGGAAGACAACTGCTCGCCTGTCTGTTTTTTGAATTTCCCACTCAGTTACTGCACACTTTAGAGCAAAAGGGGGATGGAGGGTGTGTTAAAATAGGTGGAGATATGCAGATTCAAAACGCGTTGTGCACAGCTTGAACACACACACATACACAGTAGAACTGTCATTGAGAAGGCCTCCAGAGCTTCTAGAAATGCCTTCCCCTTGGCAATTTTTGCTCTCTCTCCACAATGGGTGTCGGTTTTAGGCCTTGGTGCGGCAGAAGTGGCAAACCATTTCTGGTTATCTCTCCTCTGCCTTTCGCATCCGTCGTCGTCGCCGCCGCTCAAGATCAAGTGTAGTATCTGATACGTCCCGTATTTGGGGACGAGTTGGGGGCTTTGCTTTCACCTATGTATATCAAACATTGTATTGCATTCAATATGCAATCAATCAATGTGTCTTTACTGGTTGCAACAGGTGTGTTAAGATGTAGGCCTGTATTAGGCCTTTGTTACAGTGTTGCAAATATACTGTGCCATCTACAAAATTAGGCCCCGGCTGTCAGTACTGTTTAAATTGAAGTATCCAATGAGTAGCTCTGCCATATATACCACTTTTCTGACTGCATGAATTCTTTTGTGAAACATTGTCTCCCTCTTGTGGACCACCGAATTTTAAATGTGGTGTATTATATGTATTTAAAAAAAAAGGAAAAATGGTGTCTGTGCTGATTTTGACTATGCTTGTCTTGTCCATCTACACCTGTGTGAGTATTGTAATGCTTTGGACCAATCAGGTGCGCTGCCTGCAGTAGATAGAATCTGAGCACGGAACCTTCACGTGCAGTCACAATGAGCCTTTGGCCATTGTCTCCGGAACTCTCACGTGTCACAATGGGCTCTTGGCCTATAACAGGCAGTGAAAAATGGCCGCCGTCTTCAGTCTGCTGCTGGTGCAGCAGCAGACCACATGGCAGGGGGGGTCTGTGCCCAGCTTCAGGAGAGTTGGGAAGACAACTGCTCGCCTGTCTGTTTTTTGAATTTCCCACTCAGTTACTGCACACTTTAGAGCAAAAGGGGGATGGAGGGTGTGTTAAAATAGGTGGAGATATGCAGATTCAAAACGCGTTGTGCACAGCTTGAACACACACACATACACAGTAGAACTGTCATTGAGAAGGCCTCCAGAGCTTCTAGAAATGCCTTCCCCTTGGCAATTTTTGCTCTCTCTCCACAATGGGTGTCGGTTTTAGGCCTTGGTGCGGCAGAAGTGGCAAACCATTTCTGGTTATCTCTTCTCTGCCTTTCGCAACCGTCGTCGTCGCCGCCGCTCAAGATCAAGTGTAGTATCTGATACGTCCCCTATTTGGGGACCAGTTGGGGGCTTTGCTTTCACCTATGTATGTCAAACATTGTATTGCATTCAATATGCAATCAATCAATGTGTCTTTACTGGTTGCAACAGGTGTGTTAAGATGTAGGCCTGTATTAGGCCTTTGTTACAGTGTTGCAAATATACTGTGCCATCTACAAAATTAGGCCCCGGCTGTCAGTACTGTTTAAATTGAAGTATCCAATGAGTAGCTCTGCCATATATACCACTTTTCTGACGGCATGAATTCTTTTGTGAAACATTGTCTCCCTCTTGTGGACCACCGAATTTTAAATGTGGTGTATTATATGTATTTAAAAAAAAAGGAAAAATGGTGTCTGTGCTGATTTTGACTATGCTTGTCTTGTCCATCTACACCTGTGTGAGTATTGTAATGCTTTGGACCAATCAGGTGCGCTGCCTGCAGTAGATAGAATCTGAGCACGGAACCTTCACGTGCAGTCACAATGAGCCTTTGGCCATTGTCTCCGGAACTCTCACGTGTCACAATGGGCTCTTGGCCTATAACAGGCAGTGAAAAATGGCCGCCGTCTTCAGTCTGCTGCTGGTGCAGCAGCAGACCACATGGCAGGGGGGGTCTGTGCCCAGCTTCAGGAGAGTTGGGAAGACAACTGCTCGCCTGTCTGTTTTTTGAATTTCCCACTCAGTTACTGCACACTTTAGAGCAAAAGGGGGATGGAGGGTGTGTTAAAATAGGTGGAGATATGCAGATTCAAAACGCGTTGTGCACAGCTTGAACACACACACATACACAGTAGAACTGTCATTGAGAAGGCCTCCAGAGCTTCTAGAAATGCCTTCCCCTTGGCAATTTTTGCTCTCTCTCCACAATGGGTGTCGGTTTTAGGCCTTGGTGCGGCAGAAGTGGCAAACCATTTCTGGTTATCTCTCCTCTGCCTTTCGCATCCGTCGTCGTCGCCGCCGCTCAAGATCAAGTGTAGTATCTGATACGTCCCGTATTTGGGGACGAGTTGGGGGCTTTGCTTTCACCTATGTATATCAAACATTGTATTGCATTCAATATGCAATCAATCAATGTGTCTTTACTGGTTGCAACAGGTGTGTTAAGATGTAGGCCTGTATTAGGCCTTTGTTACAGTGTTGCAAATATACTGTGCCATCTACAAAATTAGGCCCCGGCTGTCAGTACTGTTTAAATTGAAGTATCCAATGAGTAGCTCTGCCATATATACCACTTTTCTGACTGCATGAATTCTTTTGTGAAACATTGTCTCCCTCTTGTGGACCACCGAATTTTAAATGTGGTGTATTATATGTATTTAAAAAAAAAGGAAAAATGGTGTCTGTGCTGATTTTGACTATGCTTGTCTTGTCCATCTACACCTGTGTGAGTATTGTAATGCTTTGGACCAATCAGGTGCGCTGCCTGCAGTAGATAGAATCTGAGCACGGAACCTTCACGTGCAGTCACAATGAGCCTTTGGCCATTGTCTCCGGAACTCTCACGTGTCACAATGGGCTCTTGGCCTATAACAGGCAGTGAAAAATGGCCGCCGTCTTCAGTCTGCTGCTGGTGCAGCAGCAGACCACATGGCAGGGGGGGTCTGTGCCCAGCTTCAGGAGAGTTGGGAAGACAACTGCTCGCCTGTCTGTTTTTTGAATTTCCCACTCAGTTACTGCACACTTTAGAGCAAAAGGGGGATGGAGGGTGTGTTAAAATAGGTGGAGATATGCAGATTCAAAACGCGTTGTGCACAGCTTGAACACACACACATACACAGTAGAACTGTCATTGAGAAGGCCTCCAGAGCTTCTAGAAATGCCTTCCCCTTGGCAATTTTTGCTCTCTCTCCACAATGGGTGTCGGTTTTAGGCCTTGGTGCGGCAGAAGTGGCAAACCATTTCTGGTTATCTCTTCTCTGCCTTTCGCAACCGTCGTCGTCGCCGCCGCTCAAGATCAAGTGTAGTATCTGATACGTCCCCTATTTGGGGACCAGTTGGGGGCTTTGCTTTCACCTATGTATGTCAAACATTGTATTGCATTCAATATGCAATCAATCAATGTGTCTTTACTGGTTGCAACAGGTGTGTTAAGATGTAGGCCTGTATTAGGCCTTTGTTACAGTGTTGCAAATATACTGTGCCATCTACAAAATTAGGCCCCGGCTGTCAGTACTGTTTAAATTGAAGTATCCAATGAGTAGCTCTGCCATATATACCACTTTTCTGACTGCATGAATTCTTTTGTGAAACATTGTCTCCCTCTTGTGGACCACCGAATTTTAAATGTGGTGTATTATATGTATTTAAAAAAAAAGGAAAAATGGTGTCTGTGCTGATTTTGACTATGCTTGTCTTGTCCATCTACACCTGTGTGAGTATTGTAATGCTTTGGACCAATCAGGTGCGCTGCCTGCAGTAGATAGAATCTGAGCACGGAACCTTCACGTGCAGTCACAATGAGCCTTTGGCCATTGTCTCCGGAACTCTCACGTGTCACAATGGGCTCTTGGCCTATAACAGGCAGTGAAAAATGGCCGCCGTCTTCAGTCTGCTGCTGGTGCAGCAGCAGACCACATGGCAGGGGGGGTCTGTGCCCAGCTTCAGGAGAGTTGGGAAGACAACTGCTCGCCTGTCTGTTTTTTGAATTTCCCACTCAGTTACTGCACACTTTAGAGCAAAAGGGGGATGGAGGGTGTGTTAAAATAGGTGGAGATATGCAGATTCAAAACGCGTTGTGCACAGCTTGAACACACACACATACACAGTAGAACTGTCATTGAGAAGGCCTCCAGAGCTTCTAGAAATGCCTTCCCCTTGGCAATTTTTGCTCTCTCTCCACAATGGGTGTCGGTTTTAGGCCTTGGTGCGGCAGAAGTGGCAAACCATTTCTGGTTATCTCTTCTCTGCCTTTCGCAACCGTCGTCGTCGCCGCCGCTCAAGATCAAGTGTAGTATCTGATACGTCCCCTATTTGGGGACCAGTTGGGGGCTTTGCTTTCACCTATGTATGTCAAACATTGTATTGCATTCAATATGCAATCAATCAATGTGTCTTTACTGGTTGCAACAGGTGTGTTAAGATGTAGGCCTGTATTAGGCCTTTGTTACAGTGTTGCAAATATACTGTGCCATCTACAAAATTAGGCCCCGGCTGTCAGTACTGTTTAAATTGAAGTATCCAATGAGTAGCTCTGCCATATATACCACTTTTCTGACTGCATGAATTCTTTTGTGAAACATTGTCTCCCTCTTGTGGACCACCGAATTTTAAATGTGGTGTATTATATGTATTTAAAAAAAAAAGGAAAAATGGTGTCTGTGCTGATTTTGACTATGCTTGTCTTGTCCATCTACACCTGTGTGAGTATTGTAATGCTTTGGACCAATCAGGTGCGCTGCCTGCAGTAGATAGAATCTGAGCACGGAACCTTCACGTGCAGTCACAATGAGCCTTTGGCCATTGTCTCCGGAACTCTCACGTGTCACAATGGGCTCTTGGCCTATAACAGGCAGTGAAAAATGGCCGCCGTCTTCAGTCTGCTGCTGGTGCAGCAGCAGACCACATGGCAGGGGGGGTCTGTGCCCAGCTTCAGGAGAGTTGGGAAGACAACTGCTCGCCTGTCTGTTTTTTGAATTTCCCACTCAGTTACTGCACACTTTAGAGCAAAAGGGGGATGGAGGGTGTGTTAAAATAGGTGGAGATATGCAGATTCAAAACGCGTTGTGCACAGCTTGAACACACACACATACACAGTAGAACTGTCATTGAGAAGGCCTCCAGAGCTTCTAGAAATGCCTTCCCCTTGGCAATTTTTGCTCTCTCCACAATGGGTGTCGGTTTTAGGCCTTGGTGCGGCAGAAGTGGCAAACCATTTCTGGTTATCTCTCCTCTGCCTTTCGCATCCGTCATCGTCGCCGCCGCTCAAGATCAAGTGTAGTATCTGATACGTCCCCTATTTGGGGACCAGTTGGGGGCTTTGCTTTCACCTATGTATGTCAAACATTGTATTGCATTCAATATGCAATCAATCAATGTGTCTTTACTGGTTGCAACAGGTGTGTTAAGATGTAGGCCTGTATTAGGCCTTTGTTACAGTGTTGCAAATATACTGTGCCATCTACAAAATTAGGCCCCGGCTGTCAGTACTGTTTAAATTGAAGTATCCAATGAGTAGCTCTGCCATATATACCACTTTTCTGACGGCATGAATTCTTTTGTGAAACATTGTCTCCCTCTTGTGGACCACCGAATTTTAAATGTGGTGTATTATATGTATTTAAAAAAAAAGGAAAAATGGTGTCTGTGCTGATTTTGACTATGCTTGTCTTGTCCATCTACACCTGTGTGAGTATTGTAATGCTTTGGACCAATCAGGTGCGCTGCCTGCAGTAGATAGAATCTGAGCACGGAACCTTCACGTGCAGTCACAATGAGCCTTTGGCCATTGTCTCCGGAACTCTCACGTGTCACAATGGGCTCTTGGCCTATAACAGGCAGTGAAAAATGGCCGCCGTCTTCAGTCTGCTGCTGGTGCAGCAGCAGACCACATGGCAGGGGGGGTCTGTGCCCAGCTTCAGGAGAGTTGGGAAGACAACTGCTCGCCTGTCTGTTTTTTGAATTTCCCACTCAGTTACTGCACACTTTAGAGCAAAAGGGGGATGGAGGGTGTGTTAAAATAGGTGGAGATATGCAGATTCAAAACGCGTTGTGCACAGCTTGAACACACACACATACACAGTAGAACTGTCATTGAGAAGGCCTCCAGAGCTTCTAGAAATGCCTTCCCCTTGGCAATTTTTGCTCTCTCTCCACAATGGGTGTCGGTTTTAGGCCTTGGTGCGGCAGAAGTGGCAAACCATTTCTGGTTATCTCTTCTCTGCCTTTCGCAACCGTCGTCGTCGCCGCCGCTCAAGATCAAGTGTAGTATCTGATACGTCCCCTATTTGGGGACCAGTTGGGGGCTTTGCTTTCACCTATGTATGTCAAACATTGTATTGCATTCAATATGCAATCAATCAATGTGTCTTTACTGGTTGCAACAGGTGTGTTAAGATGTAGGCCTGTATTAGGCCTTTGTTACAGTGTTGCAAATATACTGTGCCATCTACAAAATTAGGCCCCGGCTGTCAGTACTGTTTAAATTGAAGTATCCAATGAGTAGCTCTGCCATATATACCACTTTTCTGACTGCATGAATTCTTTTGTGAAACATTGTCTCCCTCTTGTGGACCACCGAATTTTAAATGTGGTGTATTATATGTATTTAAAAAAAAAGGAAAAATGGTGTCTGTGCTGATTTTGACTATGCTTGTCTTGTCCATCTACACCTGTGTGAGTATTGTAATGCTTTGGACCAATCAGGTGCGCTGCCTGCAGTAGATAGAATCTGAGCACGGAACCTTCACGTGCAGTCACAATGAGCCTTTGGCCATTGTCTCCGGAACTCTCACGTGTCACAATGGGCTCTTGGCCTATAACAGGCAGTGAAAAATGGCCGCCGTCTTCAGTCTGCTGCTGGTGCAGCAGCAGACCACATGGCAGGGGGGGTCTGTGCCCAGCTTCAGGAGAGTTGGGAAGACAACTGCTCGCCTGTCTGTTTTTTGAATTTCCCACTCAGTTACTGCACACTTTAGAGCAAAAGGGGGATGGAGGGTGTGTTAAAATAGGTGGAGATATGCAGATTCAAAACGCGTTGTGCACAGCTTGAACACACACACATACACAGTAGAACTGTCATTGAGAAGGCCTCCAGAGCTTCTAGAAATGCCTTCCCCTTGGCAATTTTTGCTCTCTCTCCACAATGGGTGTCGGTTTTAGGCCTTGGTGCGGCAGAAGTGGCAAACCATTTCTGGTTATCTCTTCTCTGCCTTTCGCAACCGTCGTCGTCGCCGCCGCTCAAGATCAAGTGTAGTATCTGATACGTCCCCTATTTGGGGACCAGTTGGGGGCTTTGCTTTCACCTATGTATGTCAAACATTGTATTGCATTCAATATGCAATCAATCAATGTGTCTTTACTGGTTGCAACAGGTGTGTTAAGATGTAGGCCTGTATTAGGCCTTTGTTACAGTGTTGCAAATATACTGTGCCATCTACAAAATTAGGCCCCGGCTGTCAGTACTGTTTAAATTGAAGTATCCAATGAGTAGCTCTGCCATATATACCACTTTTCTGACTGCATGAATTCTTTTGTGAAACATTGTCTCCCTCTTGTGGACCACCGAATTTTAAATGTGGTGTATTATATGTATTTAAAAAAAAAGGAAAAATGGTGTCTGTGCTGATTTTGACTATGCTTGTCTTGTCCATCTACACCTGTGTGAGTATTGTAATGCTTTGGACCAATCAGGTGCGCTGCCTGCAGTAGATAGAATCTGAGCACGGAACCTTCACGTGCAGTCACAATGAGCCTTTGGCCATTGTCTCCGGAACTCTCACGTGTCACAATGGGCTCTTGGCCTATAACAGGCAGTGAAAAATGGCCGCCGTCTTCAGTCTGCTGCTGGTGCAGCAGCAGACCACATGGCAGGGGGGGTCTGTGCCCAGCTTCAGGAGAGTTGGGAAGACAACTGCTCGCCTGTCTGTTTTTTGAATTTCCCACTCAGTTACTGCACACTTTAGAGCAAAAGGGGGATGGAGGGTGTGTTAAAATAGGTGGAGATATGCAGATTCAAAACGCGTTGTGCACAGCTTGAACACACACACATACACAGTAGAACTGTCATTGAGAAGGCCTCCAGAGCTTCTAGAAATGCCTTCCCCTTGGCAATTTTTGCTCTCTCTCCACAATGGGTGTCGGTTTTAGGCCTTGGTGCGGCAGAAGTGGCAAACCATTTCTGGTTATCTCTTCTCTGCCTTTCGCAACCGTCGTCGTCGCCGCCGCTCAAGATCAAGTGTAGTATCTGATACGTCCCCTATTTGGGGACCAGTTGGGGGCTTTGCTTTCACCTATGTATGTCAAACATTGTATTGCATTCAATATGCAATCAATCAATGTGTCTTTACTGGTTGCAACAGGTGTGTTAAGATGTAGGCCTGTATTAGGCCTTTGTTACAGTGTTGCAAATATACTGTGCCATCTACAAAATTAGGCCCCGGCTGTCAGTACTGTTTAAATTGAAGTATCCAATGAGTAGCTCTGCCATATATACCACTTTTCTGACTGCATGAATTCTTTTGTGAAACATTGTCTCCCTCTTGTGGACCACCGAATTTTAAATGTGGTGTATTATATGTATTTAAAAAAAAAAGGAAAAATGGTGTCTGTGCTGATTTTGACTATGCTTGTCTTGTCCATCTACACCTGTGTGAGTATTGTAATGCTTTGGACCAATCAGGTGCGCTGCCTGCAGTAGATAGAATCTGAGCACGGAACCTTCACGTGCAGTCACAATGAGCCTTTGGCCATTGTCTCCGGAACTCTCACGTGTCACAATGGGCTCTTGGCCTATAACAGGCAGTGAAAAATGGCCGCCGTCTTCAGTCTGCTGCTGGTGCAGCAGCAGACCACATGGCAGGGGGGGTCTGTGCCCAGCTTCAGGAGAGTTGGGAAGACAACTGCTCGCCTGTCTGTTTTTTGAATTTCCCACTCAGTTACTGCACACTTTAGAGCAAAAGGGGGATGGAGGGTGTGTTAAAATAGGTGGAGATATGCAGATTCAAAACGCGTTGTGCACAGCTTGAACACACACACATACACAGTAGAACTGTCATTGAGAAGGCCTCCAGAGCTTCTAGAAATGCCTTCCCCTTGGCAATTTTTGCTCTCTCCACAATGGGTGTCGGTTTTAGGCCTTGGTGCGGCAGAAGTGGCAAACCATTTCTGGTTATCTCTCCTCTGCCTTTCGCATCCGTCATCGTCGCCGCCGCTCAAGATCAAGTGTAGTATCTGATACGTCCCCTATTTGGGGACCAGTTGGGGGCTTTGCTTTCACCTATGTATGTCAAACATTGTATTGCATTCAATATGCAATCAATCAATGTGTCTTTACTGGTTGCAACAGGTGTGTTAAGATGTAGGCCTGTATTAGGCCTTTGTTACAGTGTTGCAAATATACTGTGCCATCTACAAAATTAGGCCCCGGCTGTCAGTACTGTTTAAATTGAAGTATCCAATGAGTAGCTCTGCCATATATACCACTTTTCTGACGGCATGAATTCTTTTGTGAAACATTGTCTCCCTCTTGTGGACCACCGAATTTTAAATGTGGTGTATTATATGTATTTAAAAAAAAAGGAAAAATGGTGTCTGTGCTGATTTTGACTATGCTTGTCTTGTCCATCTACACCTGTGTGAGTATTGTAATGCTTTGGACCAATCAGGTGCGCTGCCTGCAGTAGATAGAATCTGAGCACGGAACCTTCACGTGCAGTCACAATGAGCCTTTGGCCATTGTCTCCGGAACTCTCACGTGTCACAATGGGCTCTTGGCCTATAACAGGCAGTGAAAAATGGCCGCCGTCTTCAGTCTGCTGCTGGTGCAGCAGCAGACCACATGGCAGGGGGGGTCTGTGCCCAGCTTCAGGAGAGTTGGGAAGACAACTGCTCGCCTGTCTGTTTTTTGAATTTCCCACTCAGTTACTGCACACTTTAGAGCAAAAGGGGGATGGAGGGTGTGTTAAAATAGGTGGAGATATGCAGATTCAAAACGCGTTGTGCACAGCTTGAACACACACACATACACAGTAGAACTGTCATTGAGAAGGCCTCCAGAGCTTCTAGAAATGCCTTCCCCTTGGCAATTTTTGCTCTCTCTCCACAATGGGTGTCGGTTTTAGGCCTTGGTGCGGCAGAAGTGGCAAACCATTTCTGGTTATCTCTTCTCTGCCTTTCGCAACCGTCGTCGTCGCCGCCGCTCAAGATCAAGTGTAGTATCTGATACGTCCCCTATTTGGGGACCAGTTGGGGGCTTTGCTTTCACCTATGTATGTCAAACATTGTATTGCATTCAATATGCAATCAATCAATGTGTCTTTACTGGTTGCAACAGGTGTGTTAAGATGTAGGCCTGTATTAGGCCTTTGTTACAGTGTTGCAAATATACTGTGCCATCTACAAAATTAGGCCCCGGCTGTCAGTACTGTTTAAATTGAAGTATCCAATGAGTAGCTCTGCCATATATACCACTTTTCTGACTGCATGAATTCTTTTGTGAAACATTGTCTCCCTCTTGTGGACCACCGAATTTTAAATGTGGTGTATTATATGTATTTAAAAAAAAAGGAAAAATGGTGTCTGTGCTGATTTTGACTATGCTTGTCTTGTCCATCTACACCTGTGTGAGTATTGTAATGCTTTGGACCAATCAGGTGCGCTGCCTGCAGTAGATAGAATCTGAGCACGGAACCTTCACGTGCAGTCACAATGAGCCTTTGGCCATTGTCTCCGGAACTCTCACGTGTCACAATGGGCTCTTGGCCTATAACAGGCAGTGAAAAATGGCCGCCGTCTTCAGTCTGCTGCTGGTGCAGCAGCAGACCACATGGCAGGGGGGGTCTGTGCCCAGCTTCAGGAGAGTTGGGAAGACAACTGCTCGCCTGTCTGTTTTTTGAATTTCCCACTCAGTTACTGCACACTTTAGAGCAAAAGGGGGATGGAGGGTGTGTTAAAATAGGTGGAGATATGCAGATTCAAAACGCGTTGTGCACAGCTTGAACACACACACATACACAGTAGAACTGTCATTGAGAAGGCCTCCAGAGCTTCTAGAAATGCCTTCCCCTTGGCAATTTTTGCTCTCTCTCCACAATGGGTGTCGGTTTTAGGCCTTGGTGCGGCAGAAGTGGCAAACCATTTCTGGTTATCTCTTCTCTGCCTTTCGCAACCGTCGTCGTCGCCGCCGCTCAAGATCAAGTGTAGTATCTGATACGTCCCCTATTTGGGGACCAGTTGGGGGCTTTGCTTTCACCTATGTATGTCAAACATTGTATTGCATTCAATATGCAATCAATCAATGTGTCTTTACTGGTTGCAACAGGTGTGTTAAGATGTAGGCCTGTATTAGGCCTTTGTTACAGTGTTGCAAATATACTGTGCCATCTACAAAATTAGGCCCCGGCTGTCAGTACTGTTTAAATTGAAGTATCCAATGAGTAGCTCTGCCATATATACCACTTTTCTGACTGCATGAATTCTTTTGTGAAACATTGTCTCCCTCTTGTGGACCACCGAATTTTAAATGTGGTGTATTATATGTATTTAAAAAAAAAGGAAAAATGGTGTCTGTGCTGATTTTGACTATGCTTGTCTTGTCCATCTACACCTGTGTGAGTATTGTAATGCTTTGGACCAATCAGGTGCGCTGCCTGCAGTAGATAGAATCTGAGCACGGAACCTTCACGTGCAGTCACAATGAGCCTTTGGCCATTGTCTCCGGAACTCTCACGTGTCACAATGGGCTCTTGGCCTATAACAGGCAGTGAAAAATGGCCGCCGTCTTCAGTCTGCTGCTGGTGCAGCAGCAGACCACATGGCAGGGGGGGTCTGTGCCCAGCTTCAGGAGAGTTGGGAAGACAACTGCTCGCCTGTCTGTTTTTTGAATTTCCCACTCAGTTACTGCACACTTTAGAGCAAAAGGGGGATGGAGGGTGTGTTAAAATAGGTGGAGATATGCAGATTCAAAACGCGTTGTGCACAGCTTGAACACACACACATACACAGTAGAACTGTCATTGAGAAGGCCTCCAGAGCTTCTAGAAATGCCTTCCCCTTGGCAATTTTTGCTCTCTCTCCACAATGGGTGTCGGTTTTAGGCCTTGGTGCGGCAGAAGTGGCAAACCATTTCTGGTTATCTCTTCTCTGCCTTTCGCAACCGTCGTCGTCGCCGCCGCTCAAGATCAAGTGTAGTATCTGATACGTCCCCTATTTGGGGACCAGTTGGGGGCTTTGCTTTCACCTATGTATGTCAAACATTGTATTGCATTCAATATGCAATCAATCAATGTGTCTTTACTGGTTGCAACAGGTGTGTTAAGATGTAGGCCTGTATTAGGCCTTTGTTACAGTGTTGCAAATATACTGTGCCATCTACAAAATTAGGCCCCGGCTGTCAGTACTGTTTAAATTGAAGTATCCAATGAGTAGCTCTGCCATATATACCACTTTTCTGACTGCATGAATTCTTTTGTGAAACATTGTCTCCCTCTTGTGGACCACCGAATTTTAAATGTGGTGTATTATATGTATTTAAAAAAAAAAGGAAAAATGGTGTCTGTGCTGATTTTGACTATGCTTGTCTTGTCCATCTACACCTGTGTGAGTATTGTAATGCTTTGGACCAATCAGGTGCGCTGCCTGCAGTAGATAGAATCTGAGCACGGAACCTTCACGTGCAGTCACAATGAGCCTTTGGCCATTGTCTCCGGAACTCTCACGTGTCACAATGGGCTCTTGGCCTATAACAGGCAGTGAAAAATGGCCGCCGTCTTCAGTCTGCTGCTGGTGCAGCAGCAGACCACATGGCAGGGGGGGTCTGTGCCCAGCTTCAGGAGAGTTGGGAAGACAACTGCTCGCCTGTCTGTTTTTTGAATTTCCCACTCAGTTACTGCACACTTTAGAGCAAAAGGGGGATGGAGGGTGTGTTAAAATAGGTGGAGATATGCAGATTCAAAACGCGTTGTGCACAGCTTGAACACACACACATACACAGTAGAACTGTCATTGAGAAGGCCTCCAGAGCTTCTAGAAATGCCTTCCCCTTGGCAATTTTTGCTCTCTCCACAATGGGTGTCGGTTTTAGGCCTTGGTGCGGCAGAAGTGGCAAACCATTTCTGGTTATCTCTCCTCTGCCTTTCGCATCCGTCATCGTCGCCGCCGCTCAAGATCAAGTGTAGTATCTGATACGTCCCGTATTTGGGGACCAGTTGGGGGCTTTGCTTTCACCTATGTATGTCAAACATTGTATTGCATTCAATATGCAATCAATCAATGTGTCTTTACTGGTTGCAACAGGTGTGTTAAGATGTAGGCCTGTATTAGGCCTTTGTTACAGTGTTGCAAATATACTGTGCCATCTACAAAATTAGGCCCCGGCTGTCAGTACTGTTTAAATTGAAGTATCCAATGAGTAGCTCTGCCATATATACCACTTTTCTGACGGCATGAATTCTTTTGTGAAACATTGTCTCCCTCTTGTGGACCACCGAATTTTAAATGTGGTGTATTATATGTATTTAAAAAAAAGGAAAAATGGTGTCTGTGCTGATCTTGACTATGCTTGTCTTGTCCATCTACACCTGTGTGAGTATTGTAATGCTTTGGACCAATCAGGTGCGCTGCCTGCAGTAGATAGAATCTGAGCACGGAACCTTCACGTGCAGTCACAATGAGCCTTTGGCCATTGTCTCCGGAACTCTCACGTGTCACAATGGGCTCTTGGCCTATAACAGGCAGTGAAAAATGGCCGCCGTCTTCAGTCTGCTGCTGGTGCAGCAGCAGACCACATGGCAGGGGGGGTCTGTGCCCAGCTTCAGGAGAGTTGGGAAGACAACTGCTCGCCTGTCTGTTTTTTGAATTTCCCACTCAGTTACTGCACACTTTAGAGCAAAAGGGGGATGGAGGGTGTGTTAAAATAGGTGGAGATATGCAGATTCAAAACGCGTTGTGCACAGCTTGAACACACACACATACACAGTAGAACTGTCATTGAGAAGGCCTCCAGAGCTTCTAGAAATGCCTTCCCCTTGGCAATTTTTGCTCTCTCTCCACAATGGGTGTCGGTTTTAGGCCTTGGTGCGGCAGAAGTGGCAAACCATTTCTGGTTATCTCTCCTCTGCCTTTCGCATCCGTCGTCGTCGCCGCCGCTCAAGATCAAGTGTAGTATCTGATACGTCCCGTATTTGGGGACGAGTTGGGGGCTTTGCTTTCACCTATGTATATCAAACATTGTATTGCATTCAATATGCAATCAATCAATGTGTCTTTACTGGTTGCAACAGGTGTGTTAAGATGTAGGCCTGTATTAGGCCTTTGTTACAGTGTTGCAAATATACTGTGCCATCTACAAAATTAGGCCCCGGCTGTCAGTACTGTTTAAATTGAAGTATCCAATGAGTAGCTCTGCCATATATACCACTTTTCTGACTGCATGAATTCTTTTGTGAAACATTGTCTCCCTCTTGTGGACCACCGAATTTTAAATGTGGTGTATTATATGTATTTAAAAAAAAAAGGAAAAATGGTGTCTGTGCTGATTTTGACTATGCTTGTCTTGTCCATCTACACCTGTGTGAGTATTGTAATGCTTTGGACCAATCAGGTGCGCTGCCTGCAGTAGATAGAATCTGAGCACGGAACCTTCACGTGCAGTCACAATGAGCCTTTGGCCATTGTCTCCGGAACTCTCACGTGTCACAATGGGCTCTTGGCCTATAACAGGCAGTGAAAAATGGCCGCCGTCTTCAGTCTGCTGCTGGTGCAGCAGCAGACCACATGGCAGGGGGGGTCTGTGCCCAGCTTCAGGAGAGTTGGGAAGACAACTGCTCGCCTGTCTGTTTTTTGAATTTCCCACTCAGTTACTGCACACTTTAGAGCAAAAGGGGGATGGAGGGTGTGTTAAAATAGGTGGAGATATGCAGATTCAAAACGCGTTGTGCACAGCTTGAACACACACACATACACAGTAGAACTGTCATTGAGAAGGCCTCCAGAGCTTCTAGAAATGCCTTCCCCTTGGCAATTTTTGCTCTCTCCACAATGGGTGTCGGTTTTAGGCCTTGGTGCGGCAGAAGTGGCAAACCATTTCTGGTTATCTCTCCTCTGCCTTTCGCATCCGTCATCGTCGCCGCCGCTCAAGATCAAGTGTAGTATCTGATACGTCCCGTATTTGGGGACCAGTTGGGGGCTTTGCTTTCACCTATGTATGTCAAACATTGTATTGCATTCAATATGCAATCAATCAATGTGTCTTTACTGGTTGCAACAGGTGTGTTAAGATGTAGGCCTGTATTAGGCCTTTGTTACAGTGTTGCAAATATACTGTGCCATCTACAAAATTAGGCCCCGGCTGTCAGTACTGTTTAAATTGAAGTATCCAATGAGTAGCTCTGCCATATATACCACTTTTCTGACGGCATGAATTCTTTTGTGAAACATTGTCTCCCTCTTGTGGACCACCGAATTTTAAATGTGGTGTATTATATGTATTTAAAAAAAAGGAAAAATGGTGTCTGTGCTGATCTTGACTATGCTTGTCTTGTCCATCTACACCTGTGTGAGTATTGTAATGCTTTGGACCAATCAGGTGCGCTGCCTGCAGTAGATAGAATCTGAGCACGGAACCTTCACGTGCAGTCACAATGAGCCTTTGGCCATTGTCTCCGGAACTCTCACGTGTCACAATGGGCTCTTGGCCTATAACAGGCAGTGAAAAATGGCCGCCGTCTTCAGTCTGCTGCTGGTGCAGCAGCAGACCACATGGCAGGGGGGGTCTGTGCCCAGCTTCAGGAGAGTTGGGAAGACAACTGCTCGCCTGTCTGTTTTTTGAATTTCCCACTCAGTTACTGCACACTTTAGAGCAAAAGGGGGATGGAGGGTGTGTTAAAATAGGTGGAGATATGCAGATTCAAAACGCGTTGTGCACAGCTTGAACACACACACATACACAGTAGAACTGTCATTGAGAAGGCCTCCAGAGCTTCTAGAAATGCCTTCCCCTTGGCAATTTTTGCTCTCTCTCCACAATGGGTGTCGGTTTTAGGCCTTGGTGCGGCAGAAGTGGCAAACCATTTCTGGTTATCTCTCCTCTGCCTTTCGCATCCGTCGTCGTCGCCGCCGCTCAAGATCAAGTGTAGTATCTGATACGTCCCGTATTTGGGGACGAGTTGGGGGCTTTGCTTTCACCTATGTATATCAAACATTGTATTGCATTCAATATGCAATCAATCAATGTGTCTTTACTGGTTGCAACAGGTGTGTTAAGATGTAGGCCTGTATTAGGCCTTTGTTACAGTGTTGCAAATATACTGTGCCATCTACAAAATTAGGCCCCGGCTGTCAGTACTGTTTAAATTGAAGTATCCAATGAGTAGCTCTGCCATATATACCACTTTTCTGACTGCATGAATTCTTTTGTGAAACATTGTCTCCCTCTTGTGGACCACCGAATTTTAAATGTGGTGTATTATATGTATTTAAAAAAAAAGGAAAAATGGTGTCTGTGCTGATTTTGACTATGCTTGTCTTGTCCATCTACACCTGTGTGAGTATTGTAATGCTTTGGACCAATCAGGTGCGCTGCCTGCAGTAGATAGAATCTGAGCACGGAACCTTCACGTGCAGTCACAATGAGCCTTTGGCCATTGTCTCCGGAACTCTCACGTGTCACAATGGGCTCTTGGCCTATAACAGGCAGTGAAAAATGGCCGCCGTCTTCAGTCTGCTGCTGGTGCAGCAGCAGACCACATGGCAGGGGGGGTCTGTGCCCAGCTTCAGGAGAGTTGGGAAGACAACTGCTCGCCTGTCTGTTTTTTGAATTTCCCACTCAGTTACTGCACACTTTAGAGCAAAAGGGGGATGGAGGGTGTGTTAAAATAGGTGGAGATATGCAGATTCAAAACGCGTTGTGCACAGCTTGAACACACACACATACACAGTAGAACTGTCATTGAGAAGGCCTCCAGAGCTTCTAGAAATGCCTTCCCCTTGGCAATTTTTGCTCTCTCTCCACAATGGGTGTCGGTTTTAGGCCTTGGTGCGGCAGAAGTGGCAAACCATTTCTGGTTATCTCTTCTCTGCCTTTCGCAACCGTCGTCGTCGCCGCCGCTCAAGATCAAGTGTAGTATCTGATACGTCCCCTATTTGGGGACCAGTTGGGGGCTTTGCTTTCACCTATGTATGTCAAACATTGTATTGCATTCAATATGCAATCAATCAATGTGTCTTTACTGGTTGCAACAGGTGTGTTAAGATGTAGGCCTGTATTAGGCCTTTGTTACAGTGTTGCAAATATACTGTGCCATCTACAAAATTAGGCCCCGGCTGTCAGTACTGTTTAAATTGAAGTATCCAATGAGTAGCTCTGCCATATATACCACTTTTCTGACTGCATGAATTCTTTTGTGAAACATTGTCTCCCTCTTGTGGACCACCGAATTTTAAATGTGGTGTATTATATGTATTTAAAAAAAAAAGGAAAAATGGT
This sequence comes from Ranitomeya variabilis, assembly GCF_051348905.1. Classification (NCBI taxonomy): domain Eukaryota; kingdom Metazoa; phylum Chordata; class Amphibia; order Anura; family Dendrobatidae; genus Ranitomeya; species Ranitomeya variabilis. The sequence goes on along the minus strand of NW_027508147.1, from coordinate 28,567 downwards.
GTCTGTGCTGATTTTGACTATGCTTGTCTTGTCCATCTACACCTGTGTGAGTATTGTAATGCTTTGGACCAATCAGGTGCGCTGCCTGCAGTAGATAGAATCTGAGCACGGAACCTTCACGTGCAGTCACAATGAGCCTTTGGCCATTGTCTCCGGAACTCTCACGTGTCACAATGGGCTCTTGGCCTATAACAGGCAGTGAAAAATGGCCGCCGTCTTCAGTCTGCTGCTGGTGCAGCAGCAGACCACATGGCAGGGGGGGTCTGTGCCCAGCTTCAGGAGAGTTGGGAAGACAACTGCTCGCCTGTCTGTTTTTTGAATTTCCCACTCAGTTACTGCACACTTTAGAGCAAAAGGGGGATGGAGGGTGTGTTAAAATAGGTGGAGATATGCAGATTCAAAACGCGTTGTGCACAGCTTGAACACACACACATACACAGTAGAACTGTCATTGAGAAGGCCTCCAGAGCTTCTAGAAATGCCTTCCCCTTGGCAATTTTTGCTCTCTCCACAATGGGTGTCGGTTTTAGGCCTTGGTGCGGCAGAAGTGGCAAACCATTTCTGGTTATCTCTCCTCTGCCTTTCGCATCCGTCATCGTCGCCGCCGCTCAAGATCAAGTGTAGTATCTGATACGTCCCGTATTTGGGGACCAGTTGGGGGCTTTGCTTTCACCTATGTATGTCAAACATTGTATTGCATTCAATATGCAATCAATCAATGTGTCTTTACTGGTTGCAACAGGTGTGTTAAGATGTAGGCCTGTATTAGGCCTTTGTTACAGTGTTGCAAATATACTGTGCCATCTACAAAATTAGGCCCCGGCTGTCAGTACTGTTTAAATTGAAGTATCCAATGAGTAGCTCTGCCATATATACCACTTTTCTGACGGCATGAATTCTTTTGTGAAACATTGTCTCCCTCTTGTGGACCACCGAATTTTAAATGTGGTGTATTATATGTATTTAAAAAAAAGGAAAAATGGTGTCTGTGCTGATCTTGACTATGCTTGTCTTGTCCATCTACACCTGTGTGAGTATTGTAATGCTTTGGACCAATCAGGTGCGCTGCCTGCAGTAGATAGAATCTGAGCACGGAACCTTCACGTGCAGTCACAATGAGCCTTTGGCCATTGTCTCCGGAACTCTCACGTGTCACAATGGGCTCTTGGCCTATAACAGGCAGTGAAAAATGGCCGCCGTCTTCAGTCTGCTGCTGGTGCAGCAGCAGACCACATGGCAGGGGGGGTCTGTGCCCAGATTCAGGAGAGTTGGGAAGACAACTGCTCGCCTGTCTGTTTTTTGAATTTCCCACTCAGTTACTGCACACTTTAGAGCAAAAGGGGGATGGAGGGTGTGTTAAAATAGGTGGAGATATGCAGATTCAAAACGCGTTGTGCACAGCTTGAACACACACACATACACAGTAGAACTGTCATTGAGAAGGCCTCCAGAGCTTCTAGAAATGCCTTCCCCTTGGCAATTTTTGCTCTCTCTCCACAATGGGTGTCGGTTTTAGGCCTTGGTGCGGCAGAAGTGGCAAACCATTTCTGGTTATCTCTCCTCTGCCTTTCGCATCCGTCGTCGTCGCCGCCGCTCAAGATCAAGTGTAGTATCTGATACGTCCCGTATTTGGGGACGAGTTGGGGGCTTTGCTTTCACCTATGTATATCAAACATTGTATTGCATTCAATATGCAATCAATCAATGTGTCTTTACTGGTTGCAACAGGTGTGTTAAGATGTAGGCCTGTATTAGGCCTTTGTTACAGTGTTGCAAATATACTGTGCCATCTACAAAATTAGGCCCCGGCTGTCAGTACTGTTTAAATTGAAGTATCCAATGAGTAGCTCTGCCATATATACCACTTTTCTGACTGCATGAATTCTTTTGTGAAACATTGTCTCCCTCTTGTGGACCACCGAATTTTAAATGTGGTGTATTATATGTATTTAAAAAAAAAGGAAAAATGGTGTCTGTGCTGATTTTGACTATGCTTGTCTTGTCCATCTACACCTGTGTGAGTATTGTAATGCTTTGGACCAATCAGGTGCGCTGCCTGCAGTAGATAGAATCTGAGCACGGAACCTTCACGTGCAGTCACAATGAGCCTTTGGCCATTGTCTCCGGAACTCTCACGTGTCACAATGGGCTCTTGGCCTATAACAGGCAGTGAAAAATGGCCGCCGTCTTCAGTCTGCTGCTGGTGCAGCAGCAGACCAAATGGCAGGGGGGGTCTGTGCCCAGCTTCAGGAGAGTTGGGAAGACAACTGCTCGCCTGTCTGTTTTTTGAATTTCCCACTCAGTTACTGCACACTTTAGAGCAAAAGGGGGATGGAGGGTGTGTTAAAATAGGTGGAGATATGCAGATTCAAAACGCGTTGTGCACAGCTTGAACACACACACATACACAGTAGAACTGTCATTGAGAAGGCCTCCAGAGCTTCTAGAAATGCCTTCCCCTTGGCAATTTTTGCTCTCTCTCCACAATGGGTGTCGGTTTTAGGCCTTGGTGCGGCAGAAGTGGCAAACCATTTCTGGTTATCTCTTCTCTGCCTTTCGCAACCGTCGTCGTCGCCGCCGCTCAAGATCAAGTGTAGTATCTGATACGTCCCCTATTTGGGGACCAGTTGGGGGCTTTGCTTTCACCTATGTATGTCAAACATTGTATTGCATTCAATATGCAATCAATCAATGTGTCTTTACTGGTTGCAACAGGTGTGTTAAGATGTAGGCCTGTATTAGGCCTTTGTTACAGTGTTGCAAATATACTGTGCCATCTACAAAATTAGGCCCCGGCTGTCAGTACTGTTTAAATTGAAGTATCCAATGAGTAGCTCTGCCATATATACCACTTTTCTGACTGCATGAATTCTTTTGTGAAACATTGTCTCCCTCTTGTGGACCACCGAATTTTAAATGTGGTGTATTATATGTATTTAAAAAAAAAGGAAAAATGGTGTCTGTGCTGATTTTGACTATGCTTGTCTTGTCCATCTACACCTGTGTGAGTATTGTAATGCTTTGGACCAATCAGGTGCGCTGCCTGCAGTAGATAGAATCTGAGCACGGAACCTTCACGTGCAGTCACAATGAGCCTTTGGCCATTGTCTCCGGAACTCTCACGTGTCACAATGGGCTCTTGGCCTATAACAGGCAGTGAAAAATGGCCGCCGTCTTCAGTCTGCTGCTGGTGCAGCAGCAGACCACATGGCAGGGGGGGTCTGTGCCCAGCTTCAGGAGAGTTGGGAAGACAACTGCTCGCCTGTCTGTTTTTTGAATTTCCCACTCAGTTACTGCACACTTTAGAGCAAAAGGGGGATGGAGGGTGTGTTAAAATAGGTGGAGATATGCAGATTCAAAACGCGTTGTGCACAGCTTGAACACACACACATACACAGTAGAACTGTCATTGAGAAGGCCTCCAGAGCTTCTAGAAATGCCTTCCCCTTGGCAATTTTTGCTCTCTCCACAATGGGTGTCGGTTTTAGGCCTTGGTGCGGCAGAAGTGGCAAACCATTTCTGGTTATCTCTCCTCTGCCTTTCGCATCCGTCATCGTCGCCGCCGCTCAAGATCAAGTGTAGTATCTGATACGTCCCGTATTTGGGGACCAGTTGGGGGCTTTGCTTTCACCTATTTATGTCAAACATTGTATTGCATTCAATATGCAATCAATCAATGTGTCTTTACTGGTTGCAACAGGTGTGTTAAGATGTAGGCCTGTATTAGGCCTTTGTTACAGTGTTGCAAATATACTGTGCCATCTACAAAATTAGGCCCCGGCTGTCAGTACTGTTTAAATTGAAGTATCCAATGAGTAGCTCTGCCATATATACCACTTTTCTGACGGCATGAATTCTTTTGTGAAACATTGTCTCCCTCTTGTGGACCACCGAATTTTAAATGTGGTGTATTATATGTATTTAAAAAAAAGGAAAAATGGTGTCTGTGCTGATCTTGACTATGCTTGTCTTGTCCATCTACACCTGTGTGAGTATTGTAATGCTTTGGACCAATCAGGTGCGCTGCCTGCAGTAGATAGAATCTGAGCACGGAACCTTCACGTGCAGTCACAATGAGCCTTTGGCCATTGTCTCCGGAACTCTCACGTGTCACAATGGGCTCTTGGCCTATAACAGGCAGTGAAAAATGGCCGCCGTCTTCAGTCTGCTGCTGGTGCAGCAGCAGACCACATGGCAGGGGGGGTCTGTGCCCAGCTTCAGGAGAGTTGGGAAGACAACTGCTCGCCTGTCTGTTTTTTGAATTTCCCACTCAGTTACTGCACACTTTAGAGCAAAAGGGGGATGGAGGGTGTGTTAAAATAGGTGGAGATATGCAGATTCAAAACGCGTTGTGCACAGCTTGAACACACACACATACACAGTAGAACTGTCATTGAGAAGGCCTCCAGAGCTTCTAGAAATGCCTTCCCCTTGGCACTGTTTGCTCTCTCTCCACAATGGGTGTCGGTTTTAGGCCTTGGTGCGGCAGAAGTGGCAAACCATTTCTGGTTATCTCTCCTTTGCCTTTCGCATCCGTCGTCGTCGCCGCCACTCAAGATCAAGTGTAGTATCTGATACGTCCCCTATTTGGGGACCAGTTGGGGGCTTTGCTTTCACCTATGTATGTCAAACATTGTATTGCATTCAATATGCAATCAATCAATGTGTCTTTACTGGTTGCAACAGGTGTGTTAAGATGTAGGCCTGTATTAGGCCTTTGTTACAGTGTTGCAAATATACTGTGCCATCTACAAAATTAGGCCCCGGTTGTCAGTACTGTTTAAATTGAAGTATCCAATGAGTAGCTCTGCCATATATACCACTTTTCTGACGGCATGAATTCTTTTGTGAAACATTGTCTCCCTCTTGTGGACCACCGAATTTTAAATGTGGTGTATTATATGTATTTAAAAAAAAGGAAAAATGGTGTCTGTGCTGATCTTGACTATGCTTGTCTTGTCCATCTACACCTGTGTGAGTATTGTAATGCTTTGGACCAATCAGGTGCGCTGCCTGCAGTAGATAGAATCTGAGCACGGAACCTTCACGTGCAGTCACAATGAGCCTTTGGCCATTGTCTCCGGAACTCTCACGTGTCACAATGGGCTCTTGGCCTATAACAGGCAGTGAAAAATGGCCGCCGTCTTCAGTCTGCTGCTGGTGCAGCAGCAGACCACATGGCAGGGGGGGTCTGTGCCCAGCTTCAGGAGAGTTGGGAAGACAACTGCTCGCCTGTCTGTTTTTTGAATTTCCCACTCAGTTACTGCACACTTTAGAGCAAAAGGGGGATGGAGGGTGTGTTAAAATAGGTGGAGATATGCAGATTCAAAACGCGTTGTGCACAGCTTGAACACACACACATACACAGTAGAACTGTCATTGAGAAGGCCTCCAGAGCTTCTAGAAATGCCTTCCCCTTGGCAATTTTTGCTCTCTCTCCACAATGGGTGTCGGTTTTAGGCCTTGGTGCGGCAGAAGTGGCAAACCATTTCTGGTTATCTCTTCTCTGCCTTTCGCAACCGTCGTCGTCGCCGCCGCTCAAGATCAAGTGTAGTATCTGATACGTCCCCTATTTGGGGACCAGTTGGGGGCTTTGCTTTCACCTATGTATGTCAAACATTGTATTGCATTCAATATGCAATCAATCAATGTGTCTTTACTGGTTGCAACAGGTGTGTTAAGATGTAGGCCTGTATTAGGCCTTTGTTACAGTGTTGCAAATATACTGTGCCATCTACAAAATTAGGCCCCGGCTGTCAGTACTGTTTAAATTGAAGTATCCAATGAGTAGCTCTGCCATATATACCACTTTTCTGACGGCATGAATTCTTTTGTGAAACATTGTCTCCCTCTTGTGGACCACCGAATTTTAAATGTGGTGTATTATATGTATTTAAAAAAAAAGGAAAAATGGTGTCTGTGCTGATTTTGACTATGCTTGTCTTGTCCATCTACACCTGTGTGAGTATTGTAATGCTTTGGACCAATCAGGTGCGCTGCCTGCAGTAGATAGAATCTGAGCACGGAACCTTCACGTGCAGTCACAATGAGCCTTTGGCCATTGTCTCCGGAACTCTCACGTGTCACAATGGGCTCTTGGCCTATAACAGGCAGTGAAAAATGGCCGCCGTCTTCAGTCTGCTGCTGGTGCAGCAGCAGACCACATGGCAGGGGGGGTCTGTGCCCAGCTTCAGGAGAGTTGGGAAGACAACTGCTCGCCTGTCTGTTTTTTGAATTTCCCACTCAGTTACTGCACACTTTAGAGCAAAAGGGGGATGGAGGGTGTGTTAAAATAGGTGGAGATATGCAGATTCAAAACGCGTTGTGCACAGCTTGAACACACACACATACACAGTAGAACTGTCATTGAGAAGGCCTCCAGAGCTTCTAGAAATGCCTTCCCCTTGGCACTGTTTGCTCTCTCTCCACAATGGGTGTCGGTTTTAGGCCTTGGTGCGGCAGAAGTGGCAAACCATTTCTGGTTATCTCTCCTTTGCCTTTCGCATCCGTCGTCGTCGCCGCCACTCAAGATCAAGTGTAGTATCTGATACGTCCCCTATTTGGGGACCAGTTGGGGGCTTTGCTTTCACCTATGTATGTCAAACATTGTATTGCATTCAATATGCAATCAATCAATGTGTCTTTACTGGTTGCAACAGGTGTGTTAAGATGTAGGCCTGTATTAGGCCTTTGTTACAGTGTTGCAAATATACTGTGCCATCTACAAAATTAGGCCCCGGTTGTCAGTACTGTTTAAATTGAAGTATCCAATGAGTAGCTCTGCCATATATACCACTTTTCTGACGGCATGAATTCTTTTGTGAAACATTGTCTCCCTCTTGTGGACCACCGAATTTTAAATGTGGTGTATTATATGTATTTAAAAAAAAGGAAAAATGGTGTCTGTGCTGATCTTGACTATGCTTGTCTTGTCCATCTACACCTGTGTGAGTATTGTAATGCTTTGGACCAATCAGGTGCGCTGCCTGCAGTAGATAGAATCTGAGCACGGAACCTTCACGTGCAGTCACAATGAGCCTTTGGCCATTGTCTCCGGAACTCTCACGTGTCACAATGGGCTCTTGGCCTATAACAGGCAGTGAAAAATGGCCGCCGTCTTCAGTCTGCTGCTGGTGCAGCAGCAGACCACATGGCAGGGGGGGTCTGTGCCCAGCTTCAGGAGAGTTGGGAAGACAACTGCTCGCCTGTCTGTTTTTTGAATTTCCCACTCAGTTACTGCACACTTTAGAGCAAAAGGGGGATGGAGGGTGTGTTAAAATAGGTGGAGATATGCAGATTCAAAACGCGTTGTGCACAGCTTGAACACACACACATACACAGTAGAACTGTCATTGAGAAGGCCTCCAGAGCTTCTAGAAATGCCTTCCCCTTGGCAATTTTTGCTCTCTCTCCACAATGGGTGTCGGTTTTAGGCCTTGGTGCGGCAGAAGTGGCAAACCATTTCTGGTTATCTCTTCTCTGCCTTTCGCAACCGTCGTCGTCGCCGCCGCTCAAGATCAAGTGTAGTATCTGATACGTCCCCTATTTGGGGACCAGTTGGGGGCTTTGCTTTCACCTATGTATGTCAAACATTGTATTGCATTCAATATGCAATCAATCAATGTGTCTTTACTGGTTGCAACAGGTGTGTTAAGATGTAGGCCTGTATTAGGCCTTTGTTACAGTGTTGCAAATATACTGTGCCATCTACAAAATTAGGCCCCGGCTGTCAGTACTGTTTAAATTGAAGTATCCAATGAGTAGCTCTGCCATATATACCACTTTTCTGACGGCATGAATTCTTTTGTGAAACATTGTCTCCCTCTTGTGGACCACCGAATTTTAAATGTGGTGTATTATATGTATTTAAAAAAAAAGGAAAAATGGTGTCTGTGCTGATTTTGACTATGCTTGTCTTGTCCATCTACACCTGTGTGAGTATTGTAATGCTTTGGACCAATCAGGTGCGCTGCCTGCAGTAGATAGAATCTGAGCACGGAACCTTCACGTGCAGTCACAATGAGCCTTTGGCCATTGTCTCCGGAACTCTCACGTGTCACAATGGGCTCTTGGCCTATAACAGGCAGTGAAAAATGGCCGCCGTCTTCAGTCTGCTGCTGGTGCAGCAGCAGACCACATGGCAGGGGGGGTCTGTGCCCAGCTTCAGGAGAGTTGGGAAGACAACTGCTCGCCTGTCTGTTTTTTGAATTTCCCACTCAGTTACTGCACACTTTAGAGCAAAAGGGGGATGGAGGGTGTGTTAAAATAGGTGGAGATATGCAGATTCAAAACGCGTTGTGCACAGCTTGAACACACACACATACACAGTAGAACTGTCATTGAGAAGGCCTCCAGAGCTTCTAGAAATGCCTTCCCCTTGGCAATTTTTGCTCTCTCCACAATGGGTGTCGGTTTTAGGCCTTGGTGCGGCAGAAGTGGCAAACCATTTCTGGTTATCTCTCCTCTGCCTTTCGCATCCGTCATCGTCGCCGCCGCTCAAGATCAAGTGTAGTATCTGATACGTCCCCTATTTGGGGACCAGTTGGGGGCTTTGCTTTCACCTATGTATGTCAAACATTGTATTGCATTCAATATGCAATCAATCAATGTGTCTTTACTGGTTGCAACAGGTGTGTTAAGATGTAGGCCTGTATTAGGCCTTTGTTACAGTGTTGCAAATATACTGTGCCATCTACAAAATTAGGCCCCGGCTGTCAGTACTGTTTAAATTGAAGTATCCAATGAGTAGCTCTGCCATATATACCACTTTTCTGACGGCATGAATTCTTTTGTGAAACATTGTCTCCCTCTTGTGGACCACCGAATTTTAAATGTGGTGTATTATATGTATTTAAAAAAAAGGAAAAATGGTGTCTGTGCTGATCTTGACTATGCTTGTCTTGTCCATCTACACCTGTGTGAGTATTGTAATGCTTTGGACCAATCAGGTGCGCTGCCTGCAGTAGATAGAATCTGAGCACGGAACCTTCACGTGCAGTCACAATGAGCCTTTGGCCATTGTCTCCGGAACTCTCACGTGTCACAATGGGCTCTTGGCCTATAACAGGCAGTGAAAAATGGCCGCCGTCTTCAGTCTGCTGCTGGTGCAGCAGCAGACCACATGGCAGGGGGGGTCTGTGCCCAGCTTCAGGAGAGTTGGGAAGACAACTGCTCGCCTGTCTGTTTTTTGAATTTCCCACTCAGTTACTGCACACTTTAGAGCAAAAGGGGGATGGAGGGTGTGTTAAAATAGGTGGAGATATGCAGATTCAAAACGCGTTGTGCACAGCTTGAACACACACACATACACAGTAGAACTGTCATTGAGAAGGCCTCCAGAGCTTCTAGAAATGCCTTCCCCTTGGCACTGTTTGCTCTCTCTCCACAATGGGTGTCGGTTTTAGGCCTTGGTGCGGCAGAAGTGGCAAACCATTTCTGGTTATCTCTCCTTTGCCTTTCGCATCCGTCGTCGTCGCCGCCACTCAAGATCAAGTGTAGTATCTGATACGTCCCCTATTTGGGGACCAGTTGGGGGCTTTGCTTTCACCTATGTATGTCAAACATTGTATTGCATTCAATATGCAATCAATCAATGTGTCTTTACTGGTTGCAACAGGTGTGTTAAGATGTAGGCCTGTATTAGGCCTTTGTTACAGTGTTGCAAATATACTGTGCCATCTACAAAATTAGGCCCCGGTTGTCAGTACTGTTTAAATTGAAGTATCCAATGAGTAGCTCTGCCATATATACCACTTTTCTGACGGCATGAATTCTTTTGTGAAACATTGTCTCCCTCTTGTGGACCACCGAATTTTAAATGTGGTGTATTATATGTATTTAAAAAAAAGGAAAAATGGTGTCTGTGCTGATCTTGACTATGCTTGTCTTGTCCATCTACACCTGTGTGAGTATTGTAATGCTTTGGACCAATCAGGTGCGCTGCCTGCAGTAGATAGAATCTGAGCACGGAACCTTCACGTGCAGTCACAATGAGCCTTTGGCCATTGTCTCCGGAACTCTCACGTGTCACAATGGGCTCTTGGCCTATAACAGGCAGTGAAAAATGGCCGCCGTCTTCAGTCTGCTGCTGGTGCAGCAGCAGACCACATGGCAGGGGGGGTCTGTGCCCAGCTTCAGGAGAGTTGGGAAGACAACTGCTCGCCTGTCTGTTTTTTGAATTTCCCACTCAGTTACTGCACACTTTAGAGCAAAAGGGGGATGGAGGGTGTGTTAAAATAGGTGGAGATATGCAGATTCAAAACGCGTTGTGCACAGCTTGAACACACACACATACACAGTAGAACTGTCATTGAGAAGGCCTCCAGAGCTTCTAGAAATGCCTTCCCCTTGGCAATTTTTGCTCTCTCTCCACAATGGGTGTCGGTTTTAGGCCTTGGTGCGGCAGAAGTGGCAAACCATTTCTGGTTATCTCTTCTCTGCCTTTCGCAACCGTCGTCGTCGCCGCCGCTCAAGATCAAGTGTAGTATCTGATACGTCCCCTATTTGGGGACCAGTTGGGGGCTTTGCTTTCACCTATGTATGTCAAACATTGTATTGCATTCAATATGCAATCAATCAATGTGTCTTTACTGGTTGCAACAGGTGTGTTAAGATGTAGGCCTGTATTAGGCCTTTGTTACAGTGTTGCAAATATACTGTGCCATCTACAAAATTAGGCCCCGGCTGTCAGTACTGTTTAAATTGAAGTATCCAATGAGTAGCTCTGCCATATATACCACTTTTCTGACGGCATGAATTCTTTTGTGAAACATTGTCTCCCTCTTGTGGACCACCGAATTTTAAATGTGGTGTATTATATGTATTTAAAAAAAAAGGAAAAATGGTGTCTGTGCTGATTTTGACTATGCTTGTCTTGTCCATCTACACCTGTGTGAGTATTGTAATGCTTTGGACCAATCAGGTGCGCTGCCTGCAGTAGATAGAATCTGAGCACGGAACCTTCACGTGCAGTCACAATGAGCCTTTGGCCATTGTCTCCGGAACTCTCACGTGTCACAATGGGCTCTTGGCCTATAACAGGCAGTGAAAAATGGCCGCCGTCTTCAGTCTGCTGCTGGTGCAGCAGCAGACCACATGGCAGGGGGGGTCTGTGCCCAGCTTCAGGAGAGTTGGGAAGACAACTGCTCGCCTGTCTGTTTTTTGAATTTCCCACTCAGTTACTGCACACTTTAGAGCAAAAGGGGGATGGAGGGTGTGTTAAAATAGGTGGAGATATGCAGATTCAAAACGCGTTGTGCACAGCTTGAACACACACACATACACAGTAGAACTGTCATTGAGAAGGCCTCCAGAGCTTCTAGAAATGCCTTCCCCTTGGCAATTTTTGCTCTCTCCACAATGGGTGTCGGTTTTAGGCCTTGGTGCGGCAGAAGTGGCAAACCATTTCTGGTTATCTCTCCTCTGCCTTTCGCATCCGTCATCGTCGCCGCCGCTCAAGATCAAGTGTAGTATCTGATACGTCCCCTATTTGGGGACCAGTTGGGGGCTTTGCTTTCACCTATGTATGTCAAACATTGTATTGCATTCAATATGCAATCAATCAATGTGTCTTTACTGGTTGCAACAGGTGTGTTAAGATGTAGGCCTGTATTAGGCCTTTGTTACAGTGTTGCAAATATACTGTGCCATCTACAAAATTAGGCCCCGGCTGTCAGTACTGTTTAAATTGAAGTATCCAATGAGTAGCTCTGCCATATATACCACTTTTCTGACGGCATGAATTCTTTTGTGAAACATTGTCTCCCTCTTGTGGACCACCGAATTTTAAATGTGGTGTATTATATGTATTTAAAAAAAAAGGAAAAATGGTGTCTGTGCTGATTTTGACTATGCTTGTCTTGTCCATCTACACCTGTGTGAGTATTGTAATGCTTTGGACCAATCAGGTGCGCTGCCTGCAGTAGATAGAATCTGAGCACGGAACCTTCACGTGCAGTCACAATGAGCCTTTGGCCATTGTCTCCGGAACTCTCACGTGTCACAATGGGCTCTTGGCCTATAACAGGCAGTGAAAAATGGCCGCCGTCTTCAGTCTGCTGCTGGTGCAGCAGCAGACCACATGGCAGGGGGGGTCTGTGCCCAGCTTCAGGAGAGTTGGGAAGACAACTGCTCGCCTGTCTGTTTTTTGAATTTCCCACTCAGTTACTGCACACTTTAGAGCAAAAGGGGGATGGAGGGTGTGTTAAAATAGGTGGAGATATGCAGATTCAAAACGCGTTGTGCACAGCTTGAACACACACACATACACAGTAGAACTGTCATTGAGAAGGCCTCCAGAGCTTCTAGAAATGCCTTCCCCTTGGCAATTTTTGCTCTCTCTCCACAATGGGTGTCGGTTTTAGGCCTTGGTGCGGCAGAAGTGGCAAACCATTTCTGGTTATCTCTCCTCTGCCTTTCGCATCCGTCGTCGTCGCCGCCGCTCAAGATCAAGTGTAGTATCTGATACGTCCCGTATTTGGGGACGAGTTGGGGGCTTTGCTTTCACCTATGTATATCAAACATTGTATTGCATTCAATATGCAATCAATCAATGTGTCTTTACTGGTTGCAACAGGTGTGTTAAGATGTAGGCCTGTATTAGGCCTTTGTTACAGTGTTGCAAATATACTGTGCCATCTACAAAATTAGGCCCCGGCTGTCAGTACTGTTTAAATTGAAGTATCCAATGAGTAGCTCTGCCATATATACCACTTTTCTGACTGCATGAATTCTTTTGTGAAACATTGTCTCCCTCTTGTGGACCACCGAATTTTAAATGTGGTGTATTATATGTATTTAAAAAAAAAGGAAAAATGGTGTCTGTGCTGATTTTGACTATGCTTGTCTTGTCCATCTACACCTGTGTGAGTATTGTAATGCTTTGGACCAATCAGGTGCGCTGCCTGCAGTAGATAGAATCTGAGCACGGAACCTTCACGTGCAGTCACAATGAGCCTTTGGCCATTGTCTCCGGAACTCTCACGTGTCACAATGGGCTCTTGGCCTATAACAGGCAGTGAAAAATGGCCGCCGTCTTCAGTCTGCTGCTGGTGCAGCAGCAGACCACATGGCAGGGGGGGTCTGTGCCCAGCTTCAGGAGAGTTGGGAAGACAACTGCTCGCCTGTCTGTTTTTTGAATTTCCCACTCAGTTACTGCACACTTTAGAGCAAAAGGGGGATGGAGGGTGTGTTAAAATAGGTGGAGATATGCAGATTCAAAACGCGTTGTGCACAGCTTGAACACACACACATACACAGTAGAACTGTCATTGAGAAGGCCTCCAGAGCTTCTAGAAATGCCTTCCCCTTGGCAATTTTTGCTCTCTCTCCACAATGGGTGTCGGTTTTAGGCCTTGGTGCGGCAGAAGTGGCAAACCATTTCTGGTTATCTCTCCTCTGCCTTTCGCATCCGTCGTCGTCGCCGCCGCTCAAGATCAAGTGTAGTATCTGATACGTCCCGTATTTGGGGACGAGTTGGGGGCTTTGCTTTCACCTATGTATGTCAAACATTGTATTGCATTCAATATGCAATCAATCAATGTGTCTTTACTGGTTGCAACAGGTGTGTTAAGATGTAGGCCTGTATTAGGCCTTTGTTACAGTGTTGCAAATATACTGTGCCATCTACAAAATTAGGCCCCGGTTGTCAGTACTGTTTAAATTGAAGTATCCAATGAGTAGCTCTGCCATATATACCACTTTTCTGACGGCATGAATTCTTTTGTGAAACATTGTCTCCCTCTTGTGGACCACCGAATTTTAAATGTGGTGTATTATATGTATTTAAAAAAAAGGAAAAATGGTGTCTGTGCTGATCTTGACTATGCTTGTCTTGTCCATCTACACCTGTGTGAGTATTGTAATGCTTTGGACCAATCAGGTGCGCTGCCTGCAGTAGATAGAATCTGAGCACGGAACCTTCACGTGCAGTCACAATGAGCCTTTGGCCATTGTCTCCGGAACTCTCACGTGTCACAATGGGCTCTTGGCCTATAACAGGCAGTGAAAAATGGCCGCCGTCTTCAGTCTGCTGCTGGTGCAGCAGCAGACCACATGGCAGGGGGGGTCTGTGCCCAGCTTCAGGAGAGTTGGGAAGACAACTGCTCGCCTGTCTGTTTTTTGAATTTCCCACTCAGTTACTGCACACTTTAGAGCAAAAGGGGGATGGAGGGTGTGTTAAAATAGGTGGAGATATGCAGATTCAAAACGCGTTGTGCACAGCTTGAACACACACACATACACAGTAGAACTGTCATTGAGAAGGCCTCCAGAGCTTCTAGAAATGCCTTCCCCTTGGCAATTTTTGCTCTCTCTCCACAATGGGTGTCGGTTTTAGGCCTTGGTGCGGCAGAAGTGGCAAACCATTTCTGGTTATCTCTTCTCTGCCTTTCGCAACCGTCGTCGTCGCCGCCGCTCAAGATCAAGTGTAGTATCTGATACGTCCCCTATTTGGGGACCAGTTGGGGGCTTTGCTTTCACCTATGTATGTCAAACATTGTATTGCATTCAATATGCAATCAATCAATGTGTCTTTACTGGTTGCAACAGGTGTGTTAAGATGTAGGCCTGTATTAGGCCTTTGTTACAGTGTTGCAAATATACTGTGCCATCTACAAAATTAGGCCCCGGCTGTCAGTACTGTTTAAATTGAAGTATCCAATGAGTAGCTCTGCCATATATACCACTTTTCTGACTGCATGAATTCTTTTGTGAAACATTGTCTCCCTCTTGTGGACCACCGAATTTTAAATGTGGTGTATTATATGTATTTAAAAAAAAAGGAAAAATGGTGTCTGTGCTGATTTTGACTATGCTTGTCTTGTCCATCTACACCTGTGTGAGTATTGTAATGCTTTGGACCAATCAGGTGCGCTGCCTGCAGTAGATAGAATCTGAGCACGGAACCTTCACGTGCAGTCACAATGAGCCTTTGGCCATTGTCTCCGGAACTCTCACGTGTCACAATGGGCTCTTGGCCTATAACAGGCAGTGAAAAATGGCCGCCGTCTTCAGTCTGCTGCTGGTGCAGCAGCAGACCACATGGCAGGGGGGGTCTGTGCCCAGCTTCAGGAGAGTTGGGAAGACAACTGCTCGCCTGTCTGTTTTTTGAATTTCCCACTCAGTTACTGCACACTTTAGAGCAAAAGGGGGATGGAGGGTGTGTTAAAATAGGTGGAGATATGCAGATTCAAAACGCGTTGTGCACAGCTTGAACACACACACATACACAGTAGAACTGTCATTGAGAAGGCCTCCAGAGCTTCTAGAAATGCCTTCCCCTTGGCAATTTTTGCTCTCTCCACAATGGGTGTCGGTTTTAGGCCTTGGTGCGGCAGAAGTGGCAAACCATTTCTGGTTATCTCTCCTCTGCCTTTCGCATCCGTCATCGTCGCCGCCGCTCAAGATCAAGTGTAGTATCTGATACGTCCCGTATTTGGGGACCAGTTGGGGGCTTTGCTTTCACCTATGTATGTCAAACATTGTATTGCATTCAATATGCAATCAATCAATGTGTCTTTACTGGTTGCAACAGGTGTGTTAAGATGTAGGCCTGTATTAGGCCTTTGTTACAGTGTTGCAAATATACTGTGCCATCTACAAAATTAGGCCCCGGCTGTCAGTACTGTTTAAATTGAAGTATCCAATGAGTAGCTCTGCCATATATACCACTTTTCTGACGGCATGAATTCTTTTGTGAAACATTGTCTCCCTCTTGTGGACCACCGAATTTTAAATGTGGTGTATTATATGTATTTAAAAAAAAGGAAAAATGGTGTCTGTGCTGATCTTGACTATGCTTGTCTTGTCCATCTACACCTGTGTGAGTATTGTAATGCTTTGGACCAATCAGGTGCGCTGCCTGCAGTAGATAGAATCTGAGCACGGAACCTTCACGTGCAGTCACAATGAGCCTTTGGCCATTGTCTCCGGAACTCTCACGTGTCACAATGGGCTCTTGGCCTATAACAGGCAGTGAAAAATGGCCGCCGTCTTCAGTCTGCTGCTGGTGCAGCAGCAGACCACATGGCAGGGGGGGTCTGTGCCCAGCTTCAGGAGAGTTGGGAAGACAACTGCTCGCCTGTCTGTTTTTTGAATTTCCCACTCAGTTACTGCACACTTTAGAGCAAAAGGGGGATGGAGGGTGTGTTAAAATAGGTGGAGATATGCAGATTCAAAACGCGTTGTGCACAGCTTGAACACACACACATACACAGTAGAACTGTCATTGAGAAGGCCTCCAGAGCTTCTAGAAATGCCTTCCCCTTGGCACTGTTTGCTCTCTCTCCACAATGGGTGTCGGTTTTAGGCCTTGGTGCGGCAGAAGTGGCAAACCATTTCTGGTTATCTCTCCTTTGCCTTTCGCATCCGTCGTCGTCGCCGCCACTCAAGATCAAGTGTAGTATCTGATACGTCCCCTATTTGGGGACCAGTTGGGGGCTTTGCTTTCACCTATGTATGTCAAACATTGTATTGCATTCAATATGCAATCAATCAATGTGTCTTTACTGGTTGCAACAGGTGTGTTAAGATGTAGGCCTGTATTAGGCCTTTGTTACAGTGTTGCAAATATACTGTGCCATCTACAAAATTAGGCCCCGGTTGTCAGTACTGTTTAAATTGAAGTATCCAATGAGTAGCTCTGCCATATATACCACTTTTCTGACGGCATGAATTCTTTTGTGAAACATTGTCTCCCTCTTGTGGACCACCGAATTTTAAATGTGGTGTATTATATGTATTTAAAAAAAAGGAAAAATGGTGTCTGTGCTGATCTTGACTATGCTTGTCTTGTCCATCTACACCTGTGTGAGTATTGTAATGCTTTGGACCAATCAGGTGCGCTGCCTGCAGTAGATAGAATCTGAGCACGGAACCTTCACGTGCAGTCACAATGAGCCTTTGGCCATTGTCTCCGGAACTCTCACGTGTCACAATGGGCTCTTGGCCTATAACAGGCAGTGAAAAATGGCCGCCGTCTTCAGTCTGCTGCTGGTGCAGCAGCAGACCACATGGCAGGGGGGGTCTGTGCCCAGCTTCAGGAGAGTTGGGAAGACAACTGCTCGCCTGTCTGTTTTTTGAATTTCCCACTCAGTTACTGCACACTTTAGAGCAAAAGGGGGATGGAGGGTGTGTTAAAATAGGTGGAGATATGCAGATTCAAAACGCGTTGTGCACAGCTTGAACACACACACATACACAGTAGAACTGTCATTGAGAAGGCCTCCAGAGCTTCTAGAAATGCCTTCCCCTTGGCAATTTTTGCTCTCTCTCCACAATGGGTGTCGGTTTTAGGCCTTGGTGCGGCAGAAGTGGCAAACCATTTCTGGTTATCTCTTCTCTGCCTTTCGCAACCGTCGTCGTCGCCGCCGCTCAAGATCAAGTGTAGTATCTGATACGTCCCCTATTTGGGGACCAGTTGGGGGCTTTGCTTTCACCTATGTATGTCAAACATTGTATTGCATTCAATATGCAATCAATCAATGTGTCTTTACTGGTTGCAACAGGTGTGTTAAGATGTAGGCCTGTATTAGGCCTTTGTTACAGTGTTGCAAATATACTGTGCCATCTACAAAATTAGGCCCCGGCTGTCAGTACTGTTTAAATTGAAGTATCCAATGAGTAGCTCTGCCATATATACCACTTTTCTGACGGCATGAATTCTTTTGTGAAACATTGTCTCCCTCTTGTGGACCACCGAATTTTAAATGTGGTGTATTATATGTATTTAAAAAAAAAGGAAAAATGGTGTCTGTGCTGATTTTGACTATGCTTGTCTTGTCCATCTACACCTGTGTGAGTATTGTAATGCTTTGGACCAATCAGGTGCGCTGCCTGCAGTAGATAGAATCTGAGCACGGAACCTTCACGTGCAGTCACAATGAGCCTTTGGCCATTGTCTCCGGAACTCTCACGTGTCACAATGGGCTCTTGGCCTATAACAGGCAGTGAAAAATGGCCGCCGTCTTCAGTCTGCTGCTGGTGCAGCAGCAGACCACATGGCAGGGGGGGTCTGTGCCCAGCTTCAGGAGAGTTGGGAAGACAACTGCTCGCCTGTCTGTTTTTTGAATTTCCCACTCAGTTACTGCACACTTTAGAGCAAAAGGGGGATGGAGGGTGTGTTAAAATAGGTGGAGATATGCAGATTCAAAACGCGTTGTGCACAGCTTGAACACACACACATACACAGTAGAACTGTCATTGAGAAGGCCTCCAGAGCTTCTAGAAATGCCTTCCCCTTGGCAATTTTTGCTCTCTCCACAATGGGTGTCGGTTTTAGGCCTTGGTGCGGCAGAAGTGGCAAACCATTTCTGGTTATCTCTCCTCTGCCTTTCGCATCCGTCATCGTCGCCGCCGCTCAAGATCAAGTGTAGTATCTGATACGTCCCGTATTTGGGGACCAGTTGGGGGCTTTGCTTTCACCTATGTATGTCAAACATTGTATTGCATTCAATATGCAATCAATCAATGTGTCTTTACTGGTTGCAACAGGTGTGTTAAGATGTAGGCCTGTATTAGGCCTTTGTTACAGTGTTGCAAATATACTGTGCCATCTACAAAATTAGGCCCCGGCTGTCAGTACTGTTTAAATTGAAGTATCCAATGAGTAGCTCTGCCATATATACCACTTTTCTGACGGCATGAATTCTTTTGTGAAACATTGTCTCCCTCTTGTGGACCACCGAATTTTAAATGTGGTGTATTATATGTATTTAAAAAAAAGGAAAAATGGTGTCTGTGCTGATCTTGACTATGCTTGTCTTGTCCATCTACACCTGTGTGAGTATTGTAATGCTTTGGACCAATCAGGTGCGCTGCCTGCAGTAGATAGAATCTGAGCACGGAACCTTCACGTGCAGTCACAATGAGCCTTTGGCCATTGTCTCCGGAACTCTCACGTGTCACAATGGGCTCTTGGCCTATAACAGGCAGTGAAAAATGGCCGCCGTCTTCAGTCTGCTGCTGGTGCAGCAGCAGACCACATGGCAGGGGGGGTCTGTGCCCAGCTTCAGGAGAGTTGGGAAGACAACTGCTCGCCTGTCTGTTTTTTGAATTTCCCACTCAGTTACTGCACACTTTAGAGCAAAAGGGGGATGGAGGGTGTGTTAAAATAGGTGGAGATATGCAGATTCAAAACGCGTTGTGCACAGCTTGAACACACACACATACACAGTAGAACTGTCATTGAGAAGGCCTCCAGAGCTTCTAGAAATGCCTTCCCCTTGGCACTGTTTGCTCTCTCTCCACAATGGGTGTCGGTTTTAGGCCTTGGTGCGGCAGAAGTGGCAAACCATTTCTGGTTATCTCTCCTTTGCCTTTCGCATCCGTCGTCGTCGCCGCCACTCAAGATCAAGTGTAGTATCTGATACGTCCCCTATTTGGGGACCAGTTGGGGGCTTTGCTTTCACCTATGTATGTCAAACATTGTATTGCATTCAATATGCAATCAATCAATGTGTCTTTACTGGTTGCAACAGGTGTGTTAAGATGTAGGCCTGTATTAGGCCTTTGTTACAGTGTTGCAAATATACTGTGCCATCTACAAAATTAGGCCCCGGCTGTCAGTACTGTTTAAATTGAAGTATCCAATGAGTAGCTCTGCCATATATACCACTTTTCTGACGGCATGAATTCTTTTGTGAAACATTGTCTCCCTCTTGTGGACCACCGAATTTTAAATGTGGTGTATTATATGTATTTAAAAAAAAAGGAAAAATGGTGTCTGTGCTGATTTTGACTATGCTTGTCTTGTCCATCTACACCTGTGTGAGTATTGTAATGCTTTGGACCAATCAGGTGCGCTGCCTGCAGTAGATAGAATCTGAGCACGGAACCTTCACGTGCAGTCACAATGAGCCTTTGGCCATTGTCTCCGGAACTCTCACGTGTCACAATGGGCTCTTGGCCTATAACAGGCAGTGAAAAATGGCCGCCGTCTTCAGTCTGCTGCTGGTGCAGCAGCAGACCACATGGCAGGGGGGGTCTGTGCCCAGCTTCAGGAGAGTTGGGAAGACAACTGCTCGCCTGTCTGTTTTTTGAATTTCCCACTCAGTTACTGCACACTTTAGAGCAAAAGGGGGATGGAGGGTGTGTTAAAATAGGTGGAGATATGCAGATTCAAAACGCGTTGTGCACAGCTTGAACACACACACATACACAGTAGAACTGTCATTGAGAAGGCCTCCAGAGCTTCTAGAAATGCCTTCCCCTTGGCAATTTTTGCTCTCTCCACAATGGGTGTCGGTTTTAGGCCTTGGTGCGGCAGAAGTGGCAAACCATTTCTGGTTATCTCTCCTCTGCCTTTCGCATCCGTCATCGTCGCCGCCGCTCAAGATCAAGTGTAGTATCTGATACGTCCCGTATTTGGGGACCAGTTGGGGGCTTTGCTTTCACCTATGTATGTCAAACATTGTATTGCATTCAATATGCAATCAATCAATGTGTCTTTACTGGTTGCAACAGGTGTGTTAAGATGTAGGCCTGTATTAGGCCTTTGTTACAGTGTTGCAAATATACTGTGCCATCTACAAAATTAGGCCCCGGCTGTCAGTACTGTTTAAATTGAAGTATCCAATGAGTAGCTCTGCCATATATACCACTTTTCTGACGGCATGAATTCTTTTGTGAAACATTGTCTCCCTCTTGTGGACCACCGAATTTTAAATGTGGTGTATTATATGTATTTAAAAAAAAGGAAAAATGGTGTCTGTGCTGATCTTGACTATGCTTGTCTTGTCCATCTACACCTGTGTGAGTATTGTAATGCTTTGGACCAATCAGGTGCGCTGCCTGCAGTAGATAGAATCTGAGCACGGAACCTTCACGTGCAGTCACAATGAGCCTTTGGCCATTGTCTCCGGAACTCTCACGTGTCACAATGGGCTCTTGGCCTATAACAGGCAGTGAAAAATGGCCGCCGTCTTCAGTCTGCTGCTGGTGCAGCAGCAGACCACATGGCAGGGGGGGTCTGTGCCCAGCTTCAGGAGAGTTGGGAAGACAACTGCTCGCCTGTCTGTTTTTTGAATTTCCCACTCAGTTACTGCACACTTTAGAGCAAAAGGGGGATGGAGGGTGTGTTAAAATAGGTGGAGATATGCAGATTCAAAACGCGTTGTGCACAGCTTGAACACACACACATACACAGTAGAACTGTCATTGAGAAGGCCTCCAGAGCTTCTAGAAATGCCTTCCCCTTGGCACTGTTTGCTCTCTCTCCACAATGGGTGTCGGTTTTAGGCCTTGGTGCGGCAGAAGTGGCAAACCATTTCTGGTTATCTCTCCTTTGCCTTTCGCATCCGTCGTCGTCGCCGCCACTCAAGATCAAGTGTAGTATCTGATACGTCCCCTATTTGGGGACCAGTTGGGGGCTTTGCTTTCACCTATGTATGTCAAACATTGTATTGCATTCAATATGCAATCAATCAATGTGTCTTTACTGGTTGCAACAGGTGTGTTAAGATGTAGGCCTGTATTAGGCCTTTGTTACAGTGTTGCAAATATACTGTGCCATCTACAAAATTAGGCCCCGGCTGTCAGTACTGTTTAAATTGAAGTATCCAATGAGTAGCTCTGCCATATATACCACTTTTCTGACGGCATGAATTCTTTTGTGAAACATTGTCTCCCTCTTGTGGACCACCGAATTTTAAATGTGGTGTATTATATGTATTTAAAAAAAAAGGAAAAATGGTGTCTGTGCTGATTTTGACTATGCTTGTCTTGTCCATCTACACCTGTGTGAGTATTGTAATGCTTTGGACCAATCAGGTGCGCTGCCTGCAGTAGATAGAATCTGAGCACGGAACCTTCACGTGCAGTCACAATGAGCCTTTGGCCATTGTCTCCGGAACTCTCACGTGTCACAATGGGCTCTTGGCCTATAACAGGCAGTGAAAAATGGCCGCCGTCTTCAGTCTGCTGCTGGTGCAGCAGCAGACCACATGGCAGGGGGGGTCTGTGCCCAGCTTCAGGAGAGTTGGGAAGACAACTGCTCGCCTGTCTGTTTTTTGAATTTCCCACTCAGTTACTGCACACTTTAGAGCAAAAGGGGGATGGAGGGTGTGTTAAAATAGGTGGAGATATGCAGATTCAAAACGCGTTGTGCACAGCTTGAACACACACACATACACAGTAGAACTGTCATTGAGAAGGCCTCCAGAGCTTCTAGAAATGCCTTCCCCTTGGCAATTTTTGCTCTCTCCACAATGGGTGTCGGTTTTAGGCCTTGGTGCGGCAGAAGTGGCAAACCATTTCTGGTTATCTCTCCTCTGCCTTTCGCATCCGTCATCGTCGCCGCCGCTCAAGATCAAGTGTAGTATCTGATACGTCCCGTATTTGGGGACCAGTTGGGGGCTTTGCTTTCACCTATGTATGTCAAACATTGTATTGCATTCAATATGCAATCAATCAATGTGTCTTTACTGGTTGCAACAGGTGTGTTAAGATGTAGGCCTGTATTAGGCCTTTGTTACAGTGTTGCAAATATACTGTGCCATCTACAAAATTAGGCCCCGGCTGTCAGTACTGTTTAAATTGAAGTATCCAATGAGTAGCTCTGCCATATATACCACTTTTCTGACGGCATGAATTCTTTTGTGAAACATTGTCTCCCTCTTGTGGACCACCGAATTTTAAATGTGGTGTATTATATGTATTTAAAAAAAAGGAAAAATGGTGTCTGTGCTGATCTTGACTATGCTTGTCTTGTCCATCTACACCTGTGTGAGTATTGTAATGCTTTGGACCAATCAGGTGCGCTGCCTGCAGTAGATAGAATCTGAGCACGGAACCTTCACGTGCAGTCACAATGAGCCTTTGGCCATTGTCTCCGGAACTCTCACGTGTCACAATGGGCTCTTGGCCTATAACAGGCAGTGAAAAATGGCCGCCGTCTTCAGTCTGCTGCTGGTGCAGCAGCAGACCACATGGCAGGGGGGGTCTGTGCCCAGCTTCAGGAGAGTTGGGAAGACAACTGCTCGCCTGTCTGTTTTTTGAATTTCCCACTCAGTTACTGCACACTTTAGAGCAAAAGGGGGATGGAGGGTGTGTTAAAATAGGTGGAGATATGCAGATTCAAAACGCGTTGTGCACAGCTTGAACACACACACATACACAGTAGAACTGTCATTGAGAAGGCCTCCAGAGCTTCTAGAAATGCCTTCCCCTTGGCACTGTTTGCTCTCTCTCCACAATGGGTGTCGGTTTTAGGCCTTGGTGCGGCAGAAGTGGCAAACCATTTCTGGTTATCTCTCCTTTGCCTTTCGCATCCGTCGTCGTCGCCGCCACTCAAGATCAAGTGTAGTATCTGATACGTCCCCTATTTGGGGACCAGTTGGGGGCTTTGCTTTCACCTATGTATGTCAAACATTGTATTGCATTCAATATGCAATCAATCAATGTGTCTTTACTGGTTGCAACAGGTGTGTTAAGATGTAGGCCTGTATTAGGCCTTTGTTACAGTGTTGCAAATATACTGTGCCATCTACAAAATTAGGCCCCGGTTGTCAGTACTGTTTAAATTGAAGTATCCAATGAGTAGCTCTGCCATATATACCACTTTTCTGACGGCATGAATTCTTTTGTGAAACATTGTCTCCCTCTTGTGGACCACCGAATTTTAAATGTGGTGTATTATATGTATTTAAAAAAAAGGAAAAATGGTGTCTGTGCTGATCTTGACTATGCTTGTCTTGTCCATCTACACCTGTGTGAGTATTGTAATGCTTTGGACCAATCAGGTGCGCTGCCTGCAGTAGATAGAATCTGAGCACGGAACCTTCACGTGCAGTCACAATGAGCCTTTGGCCATTGTCTCCGGAACTCTCACGTGTCACAATGGGCTCTTGGCCTATAACAGGCAGTGAAAAATGGCCGCCGTCTTCAGTCTGCTGCTGGTGCAGCAGCAGACCACATGGCAGGGGGGGTCTGTGCCCAGCTTCAGGAGAGTTGGGAAGACAACTGCTCGCCTGTCTGTTTTTTGAATTTCCCACTCAGTTACTGCACACTTTAGAGCAAAAGGGGGATGGAGGGTGTGTTAAAATAGGTGGAGATATGCAGATTCAAAACGCGTTGTGCACAGCTTGAACACACACACATACACAGTAGAACTGTCATTGAGAAGGCCTCCAGAGCTTCTAGAAATGCCTTCCCCTTGGCAATTTTTGCTCTCTCTCCACAATGGGTGTCGGTTTTAGGCCTTGGTGCGGCAGAAGTGGCAAACCATTTCTGGTTATCTCTTCTCTGCCTTTCGCAACCGTCGTCGTCGCCGCCGCTCAAGATCAAGTGTAGTATCTGATACGTCCCCTATTTGGGGACCAGTTGGGGGCTTTGCTTTCACCTATGTATGTCAAACATTGTATTGCATTCAATATGCAATCAATCAATGTGTCTTTACTGGTTGCAACAGGTGTGTTAAGATGTAGGCCTGTATTAGGCCTTTGTTACAGTGTTGCAAATATACTGTGCCATCTACAAAATTAGGCCCCGGCTGTCAGTACTGTTTAAATTGAAGTATCCAATGAGTAGCTCTGCCATATATACCACTTTTCTGACGGCATGAATTCTTTTGTGAAACATTGTCTCCCTCTTGTGGACCACCGAATTTTAAATGTGGTGTATTATATGTATTTAAAAAAAAAGGAAAAATGGTGTCTGTGCTGATTTTGACTATGCTTGTCTTGTCCATCTACACCTGTGTGAGTATTGTAATGCTTTGGACCAATCAGGTGCGCTGCCTGCAGTAGATAGAATCTGAGCACGGAACCTTCACGTGCAGTCACAATGAGCCTTTGGCCATTGTCTCCGGAACTCTCACGTGTCACAATGGGCTCTTGGCCTATAACAGGCAGTGAAAAATGGCCGCCGTCTTCAGTCTGCTGCTGGTGCAGCAGCAGACCACATGGCAGGGGGGGTCTGTGCCCAGCTTCAGGAGAGTTGGGAAGACAACTGCTCGCCTGTCTGTTTTTTGAATTTCCCACTCAGTTACTGCACACTTTAGAGCAAAAGGGGGATGGAGGGTGTGTTAAAATAGGTGGAGATATGCAGATTCAAAACGCGTTGTGCACAGCTTGAACACACACACATACACAGTAGAACTGTCATTGAGAAGGCCTCCAGAGCT
The DNA here is from genome assembly GCF_051348905.1 of Ranitomeya variabilis. Lineage (NCBI taxonomy): Eukaryota > Metazoa > Chordata > Amphibia > Anura > Dendrobatidae > Ranitomeya > Ranitomeya variabilis. The sequence goes on along the minus strand of NW_027508147.1, from coordinate 3,450 downwards.
TCTAGAAATGCCTTCCCCTTGGCAATTTTTGCTCTCTCCACAATGGGTGTCGGTTTTAGGCCTTGGTGCGGCAGAAGTGGCAAACCATTTCTGGTTATCTCTCCTCTGCCTTTCGCATCCGTCATCGTCGCCGCCGCTCAAGATCAAGTGTAGTATCTGATACGTCCCCTATTTGGGGACCAGTTGGGGGCTTTGCTTTCACCTATGTATGTCAAACATTGTATTGCATTCAATATGCAATCAATCAATGTGTCTTTACTGGTTGCAACAGGTGTGTTAAGATGTAGGCCTGTATTAGGCCTTTGTTACAGTGTTGCAAATATACTGTGCCATCTACAAAATTAGGCCCCGGCTGTCAGTACTGTTTAAATTGAAGTATCCAATGAGTAGCTCTGCCATATATACCACTTTTCTGACGGCATGAATTCTTTTGTGAAACATTGTCTCCCTCTTGTGGACCACCGAATTTTAAATGTGGTGTATTATATGTATTTAAAAAAAAAGGAAAAATGGTGTCTGTGCTGATTTTGACTATGCTTGTCTTGTCCATCTACACCTGTGTGAGTATTGTAATGCTTTGGACCAATCAGGTGCGCTGCCTGCAGTAGATAGAATCTGAGCACGGAACCTTCACGTGCAGTCACAATGAGCCTTTGGCCATTGTCTCCGGAACTCTCACGTGTCACAATGGGCTCTTGGCCTATAACAGGCAGTGAAAAATGGCCGCCGTCTTCAGTCTGCTGCTGGTGCAGCAGCAGACCACATGGCAGGGGGGGTCTGTGCCCAGCTTCAGGAGAGTTGGGAAGACAACTGCTCGCCTGTCTGTTTTTTGAATTTCCCACTCAGTTACTGCACACTTTAGAGCAAAAGGGGGATGGAGGGTGTGTTAAAATAGGTGGAGATATGCAGATTCAAAACGCGTTGTGCACAGCTTGAACACACACACATACACAGTAGAACTGTCATTGAGAAGGCCTCCAGAGCTTCTAGAAATGCCTTCCCCTTGGCAATTTTTGCTCTCTCTCCACAATGGGTGTCGGTTTTAGGCCTTGGTGCGGCAGAAGTGGCAAACCATTTCTGGTTATCTCTCCTCTGCCTTTCGCATCCGTCGTCGTCGCCGCCGCTCAAGATCAAGTGTAGTATCTGATACGTCCCGTATTTGGGGACGAGTTGGGGGCTTTGCTTTCACCTATGTATATCAAACATTGTATTGCATTCAATATGCAATCAATCAATGTGTCTTTACTGGTTGCAACAGGTGTGTTAAGATGTAGGCCTGTATTAGGCCTTTGTTACAGTGTTGCAAATATACTGTGCCATCTACAAAATTAGGCCCCGGCTGTCAGTACTGTTTAAATTGAAGTATCCAATGAGTAGCTCTGCCATATATACCACTTTTCTGACTGCATGAATTCTTTTGTGAAACATTGTCTCCCTCTTGTGGACCACCGAATTTTAAATGTGGTGTATTATATGTATTTAAAAAAAAAGGAAAAATGGTGTCTGTGCTGATTTTGACTATGCTTGTCTTGTCCATCTACACCTGTGTGAGTATTGTAATGCTTTGGACCAATCAGGTGCGCTGCCTGCAGTAGATAGAATCTGAGCACGGAACCTTCACGTGCAGTCACAATGAGCCTTTGGCCATTGTCTCCGGAACTCTCACGTGTCACAATGGGCTCTTGGCCTATAACAGGCAGTGAAAAATGGCCGCCGTCTTCAGTCTGCTGCTGGTGCAGCAGCAGACCACATGGCAGGGGGGGTCTGTGCCCAGCTTCAGGAGAGTTGGGAAGACAACTGCTCGCCTGTCTGTTTTTTGAATTTCCCACTCAGTTACTGCACACTTTAGAGCAAAAGGGGGATGGAGGGTGTGTTAAAATAGGTGGAGATATGCAGATTCAAAACGCGTTGTGCACAGCTTGAACACACACACATACACAGTAGAACTGTCATTGAGAAGGCCTCCAGAGCTTCTAGAAATGCCTTCCCCTTGGCAATTTTTGCTCTCTCTCCACAATGGGTGTCGGTTTTAGGCCTTGGTGCGGCAGAAGTGGCAAACCATTTCTGGTTATCTCTCCTCTGCCTTTCGCATCCGTCGTCGTCGCCGCCGCTCAAGATCAAGTGTAGTATCTGATACGTCCCGTATTTGGGGACGAGTTGGGGGCTTTGCTTTCACCTATGTATATCAAACATTGTATTGCATTCAATATGCAATCAATCAATGTGTCTTTACTGGTTGCAACAGGTGTGTTAAGATGTAGGCCTGTATTAGGCCTTTGTTACAGTGTTGCAAATATACTGTGCCATCTACAAAATTAGGCCCCGGCTGTCAGTACTGTTTAAATTGAAGTATCCAATGAGTAGCTCTGCCATATATACCACTTTTCTGACTGCATGAATTCTTTTGTGAAACATTGTCTCCCTCTTGTGGACCACCGAATTTTAAATGTGGTGTATTATATGTATTTAAAAAAAAAGGAAAAATGGTGTCTGTGCTGATTTTGACTATGCTTGTCTTGTCCATCTACACCTGTGTGAGTATTGTAATGCTTTGGACCAATCAGGTGCGCTGCCTGCAGTAGATAGAATCTGAGCACGGAACCTTCACGTGCAGTCACAATGAGCCTTTGGCCATTGTCTCCGGAACTCTCACGTGTCACAATGGGCTCTTGGCCTATAACAGGCAGTGAAAAATGGCCGCCGTCTTCAGTCTGCTGCTGGTGCAGCAGCAGACCACATGGCAGGGGGGGTCTGTGCCCAGCTTCAGGAGAGTTGGGAAGACAACTGCTCGCCTGTCTGTTTTTTGAATTTCCCACTCAGTTACTGCACACTTTAGAGCAAAAGGGGGATGGAGGGTGTGTTAAAATAGGTGGAGATATGCAGATTCAAAACGCGTTGTGCACAGCTTGAACACACACACATACACAGTAGAACTGTCATTGAGAAGGCCTCCAGAGCTTCTAGAAATGCCTTCCCCTTGGCAATTTTTGCTCTCTCTCCACAATGGGTGTCGGTTTTAGGCCTTGGTGCGGCAGAAGTGGCAAACCATTTCTGGTTATCTCTCCTCTGCCTTTCGCATCCGTCGTCGTCGCCGCCGCTCAAGATCAAGTGTAGTATCTGATACGTCCCGTATTTGGGGACGAGTTGGGGGCTTTGCTTTCACCTATGTATATCAAACATTGTATTGCATTCAATATGCAATCAATCAATGTGTCTTTACTGGTTGCAACAGGTGTGTTAAGATGTAGGCCTGTATTAGGCCTTTGTTACAGTGTTGCAAATATACTGTGCCATCTACAAAATTAGGCCCCGGCTGTCAGTACTGTTTAAATTGAAGTATCCAATGAGTAGCTCTGCCATATATACCACTTTTCTGACTGCATGAATTCTTTTGTGAAACATTGTCTCCCTCTTGTGGACCACCGAATTTTAAATGTGGTGTATTATATG